>NW_027210121.1:0-110578 GCF_027789765.1 Dendropsophus ebraccatus | reverse complement strand
TTGTACCAACATTGTGTTGTTTTATGTTGGGTGACTGGTAGCGAACGTCCCCTGTATGGCCAGGATTTGCTGTGTTAGTTAGAGCTCAGACGAGCAGGATTTGATCTTATTTTTGGGCCTGTATGTAAGGCTGAATGTTCTTTCTCGGCTTTCAAAAACAAGCAGGGACGGGACTCTGTTTTATCCTATTTTGTTGTCACTGTCTCTGGGCTGCCGCCCTGCTGTCCGGCGCTGCTCTACAGAGCTAATTTCCCACACTACAAGGCTCCAATATAAAGAAATTTTAAAACAGTTTTATCAACATAAGTTAAAAAGTTCTCCAACTTCAATTATGCAGTGCCAGAAAAGGATCGCGTTATTACAGAACCACCACAAGCCACAGTATCTATGTCATAATAGTAACTAAATGGTGACAGTAAAGCACATAAGCTGTAATCAATTAGTGTATGTGCTTTACCTGTCCACCATTTAGTTACTATATGATCATAGTACTGTGGCTTTTGTTGTCTGTAATCTGGATCCTTTTGCCTGGATAATGAAGTTGGATATTTTTTTTTAATCATGTTTATAAAATCTGTTAAATATTCTCAATTGTTGCCTTGTGCAACTGTATTTGTAAGGCTAAATGGTAATAATTAGAGATGAGCGAACCTCCAGCATGCTCAAGTCCATCCGAACCCGATTCGTTCAGCATGTTATTAGCGGTGGCTGCTGAAGTTGGATAACCCCTAAGGCTATGTGGAAAATTTGGATATAGTCATGGGTGGCTGTGATCCATTTTTCCAGACAACCTTAGAGCTTTTCCAAGTTTATCCAGCAGCACCACTAATCAAATGCCGAACGTTCGGGTTCTGATTGACTCGAGACCGAACCCGGTTCGCTCATCTCTAGTAATAATATTTTGGACAGGTGATATGAGGGTTCATTAACTCTACGGAGGCTGGGTTCACCACTGCATTTTTTGCAATCTGTTTAACATATCCATTTTATTTGGTTACTTTTAAAACGGATAGAAAAACGTAGTCAACACTACTTTTGTGTCCCGTAAAAAAAAAATGCGTCCGTTTCAATTTTTTTTTTTTTTTATAATGGAAGTCAGTGGAAAAATGGCTAACATAGCAATTGCATCGTGTTTTTTTTTTTTTTTTTTTTTATAAAACATATACGTTAAACGGATTGCAAAAATGCAGTGTGAACCCAGCCTGAGGCAGAGACCTGTTTATAGATTTGGTTGTCCATTGGAACTATTGTGTTATAAACGTATTGGCTGGGGGCAGTATATTCTCCTCCAACCACTAGATACACTCTCTCTCCTCCCAGCTACAGGGGCTTGGCAGAACCTTCACTCCTAGAAGAAGAGGCTAGAGAGCCTGAGGGAAATGACTGGCCCGTGTGCTGCAGAGGAGCCAGGTAATCATGAGGAGCCCACATGAAAGGTGATTATGGTGGAGGAAGTGACGCTATATACATTGGTGTGAGCGGCTAAGAGACCAGTAATCAGAGCTATGACTACTATACACTGTATACACATCTGATTACCAGTCTCCCAGTATACTGCCTCTCATACCATGTATCTAGCTTTATCACCTTAGCATAATTATAGTGCTTGAAAAGCACTATTTTCAGTGCATTCCCCATGAACAGCACCTACACATGGAGGATGTCACCTTTGACCCTATCAGGAACAGGAAACACAAAGAGGTTAAAAGGGCACTTCCCCATCGTTCCCTCAGTGTTTTTTTGTCCTGTTTCTGACAGGATCAAGGAACACAGAGGTTACCTGTGATCCTGTGTGGTCACGGGTCCTGGGACGGGGCTTGTGGAACGGCCTAAGGGTCCTTCCCAGTATCAGCCTGTGTCGTCGCATCTTCTGGGTGCCTCCGGTCCCCGCTCCCCCTGCGGCGCTCCGGGAGTTTATGCTGGGGAACTACAAGACGCCGCAGAGCCCTCGGGTTCCATTGCGGCTCCCCTGTGGCGTTCCCCCTGGCGGTAGTAGATACTTCTACGCATGCGGGCGCCGATGCGTGCACGTGGTACGGGCGCACGTTGATGACGTCATGCTGACGCCGGGAGGAAGTCCTCAGCTACCCGGAAGTGAGGAGGCGGCCCGGCCCCGCGATTTCGGCGCCAAATTTGAATCTCTGCAGCTATAAGACTGGTAAGTAAACCCACTGTGTCCTGCTGTGCTGTGTGATGGACGCTGCTGAGGAGTGTGGGGGAGGCTGCAGAGAGAAGCCCACCAGCTGGTTCAGTGAGTAGAAATACTAAATACTCATTTAAGGGTTTTATGATAGTTAGTCCTCCAGGGTGATTCCTATCATATTGGTTTCTCCTTCTCTTTATAGGGAGATATGGAGGCTCCAAAAAATCAAGGGGCAAAGAGAAATGCTGTGTTGGATGCGCTGCTGTACTACCTGAAGTGTATACTAAAATGCTATGTAAAATCTGTCTTGCAAAACTGAACCCTCCTGCACAAGTATCTGCCTCAGAAGAATTGAAGGCCATAATACGCCGGGAAATCCAGGCCTCTATGGCCGGACTGGTTCCTAATAACCCAGCTGTTACACCCCTGGCCCAGCCGGGGTCCCCCACTGTTTCAGATAAAGCTCCACCTGCTAAAAAACGTAAAGCATGGGTTATTTCAGACTCAGAATCAGAATGTATAACTGAAAACAAAGATGATAATGTTGATGATGTGGTTATGGAGTCGTCTCAGGGTACTTCCCAGAAAGGAACCAGGGAAATTCTGTTTCTCTCTGAGGATACTGACACGTTAATTAAGGCGGTCAGATCTCTCATGGAATTAGATGATATTGAACAAACCCTTTCTGCGCAAGACGCAATGTTTGCCGGTTTTAAAACCAAAAAAGAGAAAGGTTTTTCCAATACATCAAAACATTAAAGATCTATTTTTTTCTGAATGGAAAGAACCTGAGAAACGACTTCAATTTCTAAAGAATTTAGATCGAGATTTGTTTTTGATGAAGCTGATTCTGAGTCATGGACTAATATACCTAAAATTGATGTACAGGTGGCCAACGTTGTCAAAAAAACTGATTTACCCTTTGAGGATGCTACTCCGTTAAAGATTCTATGGACAGAAAGATGGAGGGTCTTCTACGCAAGTCCTGGGAAGCCTCCACGGCCATTCTAGACCCTAATATCGCTGCCACTAGTGTGGCTAGATCACTATATATATGGTTAGAACAGTTAGAAAATCATATGGCAGGCAAAACGTCAAAGAAGAACTGTTATCTACCATGCCTTTACTTAAAATGGCTGCAGGATTCTTGGCTGATTCTTCGGCAGAATCCGTGAGAATGGCAGCTAAATCAGCGGCCTTATCCAATGCCACAAGAAGAGCATTATGGGTGAAACATTGGCATGGGGATATTGTATCTAAAAATAAAGTCTGCCAAATTCCATTCCAGGGAAACCCTTGTTTGGACCTGTACTGGAGGACATCCTAGAAAAGGCGGCTGACAGAAAGAAAGACTTTCCATAAAAAAGGCACAAAAGGATAAGAAACCTTTTCGTCCCTATACCCAGAAAAAGCAGGAGTATAAAGGAAAAGGTAAAAGTGGCAGATGGTCCTACCCTAAAGGAGGTAAGGGAAGAGGTTTCCTCCTCAACCCCTCCTCCGAAAATAAAGATAAATGACTGTGTTCAGGTGGGGGGACGACTTTCTCTCTTCACCACCAATTGGGAGAAAGTGACAAAAAAATCAATTATTTTAAACATCTTGAAAGAGGGGTATCTCATAGATTTCCTCGACTCGTCCCCCCAAAAAAATTTCAGGTTACCCCATGTCAATCCCGCACTCTGAGGAATCGCTTAATGGAAGGGGTAGAAGATCTAATTCACCTAGGCGCAGTTGTTCCAGTACCTCAGGAGGAAATCGGATTGGGGCATTATTCCAATCTGTTCTTAGTCCCCAAACCCAACGGGACTTTCAGGACAATTATAAACTTAAAATACCTGAACAGATTCCTGAGGCCAAAAAATTCAAGATGGAGACGATAAAAACAACTATCCCTCTGATACATCAGAACGCAGCCCTAGTAACAATAGACTTGAAGGACGCATACTTCCACGTCCCGATCCATACCTCTCACCAGAAATTCCTCAGATTTGCAGTGAAAACAGAGAACCAGACCCTACATTATCAATTCAGGTGCCTTCCATTCGGAATCTCATCCGCCCCATGGTTATTTACCAAGATTATGCTGGAGGTGGTGGCACATCTGAGACAACGGGATATAACCATAATCCCCTACTTGGACGATCTACTTATTACTGCCCCCTCTCCCCTAATTCTAAACGCACACATTCAGGTTGTGGTAGAATGCCTTCAGGACCTGGGGTGGATAGTAAATTTTGCCAAGTCAGATTTGATTCCATCCCCCAGGAAGAAATTCTTAGGAATGATCCTAGACTCACGAGTCCAAATGACATTTCTTCCAGAAGAGAAAGTATGCTCTCTAACATCAAAGGTAAGAGATTTCAGAAAGAAAACCATGACATCAATCAGAAACGCAATGTCCCTCCTAGGGCTGATGACATCCTGCATCCCTGCAGTGCCCTGGTGTCAACATCACTCCCGAACTCTGCAAAAGAGCATTCTACAATGTTGGGACAGGTCTCCGTTGTCTCTAGACAAAAAGATGACGATCTCGCAAAAGGTGAAATCCTCTCTCATCTGGTGGATGACAGAGAAGAACCTTGTAATAGGAATTCGGTGGAATCAAGAACCAACCATTCAGATTACCACGGATGCCAGCCTATGGGGTTGGGGAGCACATCTCATGGGCCTCTATTTTCAGGGTCAGTGGAAAGAGAGCCACAAACATCAGTCATCAAACTACAGGGAATTGAGAGCAGTACTAGAGGCGCTGAAGAGTGCCGAATCATTCCTTAGCCAGAAAGACATCAAAATATTTACAGACAATGCAACTGTGGTGGCATACCTGAGACATCAAGGAGGCACCAGATCATCTCAACTCCAATCCCTAGCAGAACAAATTTTCTCCTGGGCAGAAAAGAAGGTGTCATCCATCTCTGCGGTTCACCTCAAAGGGACAGAGAATGTGGTGGCAGACTACTTAAGTCGTCACCAGGTTCTTCCAGGAGAATGGGAATTGAATTCCCAGATATTCTCCATGTTAGTAGACAGGTGGGGCTATCCAGAGGTCGACCTATTTGCCTCCAAAGCAAACAGAAAAGTAAAAACATTCTGCTCTTTGAATCGGCTAGATCGGCCGATGGCCCTGGACGCACTTCAACAAGAATGGATTTTCAAACTTGCGTATGCGTTTCCCCCTCTACCGCTCATTCCAAAAGCTTTACAGAAGATACGGTCAGGTCAGACCACAGTAATCTTCATAGCTCCACTGTGGCCCAAGAGAGCATGGTAGCGTCTGTTGAAGTCACTGGCGGTTCAAGATCCAATCCTGCTTCCTCTTCAGAAAGATCTCTTGACCCAGGGCCCTCTACGTCATCAGAATCTAGAAAATCTACATCTAGCGGCTTGGCTTTTGAAAAGTCCCTCCTGTCAGCCAAGGCCTCTCGCCAAGAGTGGTAGAGACTCTTCTAAAAAACAAAAAAGAAGTCACCTCCTCCATCTACCTAAAACAATGGAAAAATACCAATCATGGTGTGGTGACTTTCCTCCGGACATGCTACATCCAGATATCCCCAGGATCCTTGATTTTCTTCAAGACGGGCTGGATAAAGGCCTTTCTATCAACACGCTAAAAGTACAGGTTTCAGCGCTAGGTTGCATTTATGATACTCAGATCGCAGATCACAGATGGATCAGAAGGTTCTTTAAAGCTGTGGCAAGAATCAAACCAAACATCAAAAATCTCTCTCCCCCATGGGACTTAAATATAGTTTTATCGGGATTATCAAAGTTACCTTTTGAACCCCTAAATGAAGTCTCATTAAAATATCTCACACTCAAAACAGCTTTTTTGGTAGCCATTACCACAGCACGTAGGGTGGGAGAGATTCAAGCCTTAACAATCATGGAACCTTTCTGTACCATCTTAGATGATAGGATAGTATTTAAACTTAACCCAATTTTTCTTCCTAAAAGTGGTTACAGATTTTCACAGATCGCAAGATATTGTGATACCATCCTTCTGTGACAACCCAAAAAATGAGAAAGAAGAAGCCTTTCACCGTCTTGATGTTAAACGAGCCATCTTACAGTACCTAGATACTACAAAAGCATGGAGAAAGGATGAAAACCTTCTGATACAGTTCCAAGGCCCAAACAAGGGCAAGAAAGCGACAAAATCTTCTATTGCTCGATGGATTAAGATGGCAATCTGTGAAGCCTATACTTCTATGGGGAAGGATCCCCCTACAGGTATTAAAGCACACTCTACAAGAGCTACGGCAGCTTCATGGGCAGCAAGATCAGCAGCCTCCCTCGAACAAATTTGTAAAGCAGCAACCTGGTCCTCGCCTCACACTTTCTACAGGCACTATCGGTTGCACGTTGGCACTTCTCAAGATCTGGCTTTCGGGAGAAAGGTGCTCCAAGCAGTGGTCCCTCCCTAAAAGGCTAAGTTGGTATGTCTCCATGTGTAGGTGCTGTCATGGGGATGCACTGAAAAGGCGGAATTATGACTTACCGATAATTCACTTTTCATTAATCCTCATGACAGCACCCTTATATTTCCCTCCCTTTTTTGTGTATAATCCTGTATGGGTTTGTTATAATTACACTGAGGGGAACGATGGGAAGTGCCCTTTTAACCTCTTTGTGTTTCCTGTTCCTGATAGGGTCAAAGGTGACATCCTCCATGTGTAGGTGCTGTCATGAGGATTAATGAAAAGTGAATTATCGGTAAGTCATAATTCCGCCTATTGTAATCCGTATTCTTCTTCTTCTTCTTCTTCTTCCAGCCATTTTTCTGCGCGTAATACAGCCCGAACCGCTTTGTGCACACACTCCGTTTCAAACTGCGTTTCGAAGCCCTCGGCGGTGTGTGGTGTGCTATCTATTTTTCGTTTCGATCGGATTTGTCGTGTTTAAGAAATTTACGTTAAACGACCCCAAATTTCCCATAGAAAATAATGGCCCATTGCAAATAATGGCCACACTCTAACCGCTGACAGCCAATCACAGCACATATGCAAATAGCTGAAATATAGCAGCCAATAGGAACTCTAAGGTCTCGTCATGCAATGTATCACACCATCCACAGTCACATGTCCACTATTGGCCAATAGAAGATGTAATATATGGAAGGTCCTTAACGATTTTGTCTCCCCGACATGAGTAGATTGTCATGGTAACCGAGCAATGATCTTTACCATTATAAGTACTCAGATCGCTCTTAAAGGGACCCAGGTCGCTCTTAAAGGGACCCAAGTCTCTCTTAAGGGACGGGAGCCATGTCGCTCTTAAAGGGACCCAAGTTGCTCTTAAAGGGACGGGAGCCATGTCGCTCTTAAAGGGACCCAAGTCGTTCTTAAAGGTACCCAAGTCGCTCTTAAAGTGGCGGGACCCAAGTCGCTCTTAAAGGGACGGGACCCAAGTCGCTTTTAAAGGGTCCCATGTAGCTCTTAAAGGGATCAAAGTCGCTCTTAAAGGGACGGGACCCAAGTTGCTTTTAAACGGACGGGACACTCCAAAAGGTATGGGACCCATGTCGCTCTTAAAGAGACCCATGTCGCTAGAGCGACCTGGGTCCCTTTTAAGAGCGGCCCGGGTCCCTTTTAAGAGCGACCTGAGTCCTTTTAAGAGCGAAATATGTCCCTTCAAGAGCGACCAAGGTCCCTTTAAGAGCGGCCCGGGTCCCCTTTTAAGAGCGACCTGGGTCCTTTTAAGAGCGAAATATGTCCCTTTCAAGAGCGACCAAGGTCCCTTTAAGAGCGAAATTGGTCCCTTTAAGAGCAACCTGGGTCCCTTCTAGAGCAAAATATGTTCTTTTAGAGCAACCTGGGTCCCTTAAGAGCGAAATATGTCGCTTTAAGAGCAAAATTGGTCCTTTTAAGAGCAAAATGGGTCCCTTTAAGAGCGACCTGGGTCCCTTTAAGAGCGACCTGGGTCCCTTTAAGAGCGATCTGGGTCCCTTTAAGAGCGACCTGGACCCTTTAAGAGCAAAATATGTCCCTTTAAGAGCAAAATATGTCCCTTTAAGAGCGAAATATGTCCCTTTAAGAGCCACCTGGGTCCCTTTAAGAGCTAAATTGGTCCCTTTAAGAGTGAAATTGGTCCCTTTAAGAGCGACCTGGGTCCCTTTAAGAGCGAAATTGGTCCCTTTAAGAGCAAAATGGGTCCTTTTAAGAGCGACCTGGGTCTCTTTAAGAGCGACCTGGGTCCCTTTAAGAGCGATCTGGGTCCCTTTAAGAGCAAAATGGGTCCTTTTAAGAGCGACCTGGGTCCCTTTAAGAGCAAAATTGGTCCCTTTAAGAGCGAAATTGGTCCCTTTAAGAGTGAAATTGGTCCATTTAAGAGCGACCTGGGTCCCTTTAAGAGCGAAATATGTCCCTTTAAGAGCGAAATATGTCCCTTAAGAGCGATCTGGGTCCCTTTAAGAGCGACCTGGGTCCCTTTAAGAGCGAAATATTTCCCTTTAAGAGCGAAATATGTCCCTTTAAGAGCAACCTGGGTCCCTTTAAGAGCGAAATATGTCGCTTTAAGAGCAAAATGGGTCTTTTTAAGAGCGACCTGGGTCTCTTTAAGAGCGACCTGGGTCCCTTTAAGAGCGATCTGGGTCCCTTTAAGAGCGAAATATGTCCCTTTAAGAGCAAAATGGGTCCTTTTAAGAGCGACCTGCGTCCCTTTAAGAGCAAAATTGGTCCCTTTAAGAGCTAAATTGGTCCATTTAAGAGCGACCTGGGTCCCTTTAAGAGCGAATATGTCCCTTCAAGAGCGAAATATGTCACTTTAAGAGCGACCTGGGTCCCTTTAAGAGCGACCTGGGTCCCTTTAAGAGCGAACTGGGTCCCTTTAAGAGTGAATGGGTCCCTTTAAGCCTGAAATTGGTCTCTTTAGAGCGATCTGGGTCCCTTTAAGAGCGAATGGGTCCCTTTAAGAGCGAAATGGGCACCTTTAAGAGCGACCTAGGTACCTTTTAAGAGCGACCTGGGTCCCTTTAAGAGCGACCTGGGTTCCGTTAAGAGTGACCTGGGTCCCTTTAAGAGCAATCTGGGTACCTTTAAGAGCAATCTGGGTACCTTTAAGAGCAATCTGGGTCCCTTTAAGAGCGATCTGGGTCCCTTTAAGAGCGAAATGGGTCCCTTTAAGAGCGAAATGGGTCCCTTTAAGAGCGACCTGGGACCCTTTAAGAGCAAAATATGTCCCTTTAAGAGCAAAATATGTCCCTTTAAGAGCGAAATATGTCCCTTTAAGCGTGAAATTGGTCCCTTTAAGAGCGACCTGGGTCCCTTTAAGAGCGAAATATGTCCCTTTAATAGCAAAATATGTCCTTTTAAGAGCGACCTGGGTCCCTTTAAGAGCGAAATATGTCGCTTTAAGAGCAAAATGGGTCTTTTTAAGAGCGACCTGGGTCTCTTTAAGAGCGACCTGGGTCCCTTTAAGAGCAAAATGGGTCCTTTGAAGAGCGACCTGGGTCCCTTTAAGAGCGAAATTGGTCCCTTTAAGAGCGAAATTGGTCCCTTTAAGAGTGAAATTGGTCCATTTAAGAGCGACCTGGGTCCCTTAAAGAGCGAAATATTTCCCTTTAAGAGCAAAATATGTCCCTTTAAGAGCAACCTGGTCCCTTTAAGAGCGAAATATGTCGCTTTAAGTGCAAAATGGGTCCCTTTAAGAGCGATCTGGGTCCCTTTAAGAGCAAAATGGGTCCTTTTAAGAGCGACCTGGGTCCCTTTAAGAGCAAAATTGGTCCCTTTAAGAGCGAAATTGGTCCCTTTAAGAGTGAAATTGGTCCATTTAAGAGCGACCTGGTCCCTTTAAGAGCGAAATATGTCCCTTCAAGAGCGAAATATGTCCCTTTAAGAGCGATCTGGGTCCCTTTAAGAGCGACCTGGGTCCCTTTAAGAGCGAAATATTTCCCTTTAAGAGCAAAATGGGTCTTTTTAAGATTGACCTGGGTCTCTTTAAGAGCGACCTGGGTCCCTTTAAGAGCGATCTGGGTCCCTTTAAGAGCGACCTGCGTCCCTTTAAGAGCAAAATTGGTCCCTTTAAGAGCTAAATTGGTCCATTTAAGAGCGACCTGGGTCCCTTTAAGAGCGAAATTATGTCCCTTCAAGAGCGACCTGGGGTCCCTTAAGAGCGACCTGGGTCCCTTTAAGAGCGACCTGGTCCCTTTAAGAGTGAAATGGGTCCCTTTAAGCGTGAAATTGGTCCTCTTTAAAGAGCGATCTGGGTCCCTTTAAGAGCGACCTGGGTTCCGTTAAGAGTGACCTGGGTCCCTTCAAGAGCGAAGGGACCCACGTCGCTCTTAAAGTGGACCCCAGGTCGCTCCTAAAGGGACCCATGTCGCTCTTAAAGGGACGGGAGCCAAGTTTGCTCTTAAAGGGATGGGACCCAAGTCGCTCTTAAAGGGACGGCACCCAGGATTAAGTTAAATGGAAGTCACTGGTAAAGGGGCGCATCTTTTCAAGCACTATGTATTTCCCTGGAAATGCAAATCTAGTTCCTTATGTGGTCTCCTCATTATACCACCAGTCTCACACCGCACTTTATATACTGGTGGTATAATGAGGTGCCCACACGAGGGGGATTATGCTGAAGGAGATAAAGCTCCAGTCTGCCCCAGTCACCCCCAGTCCGCCCCAGTCAGGTTTCATGTGTGGCCCCATGCAGTTGTTTGCTGGAGGATCGTTTCAGAAAGGTGTTCTCACCCAACACGCTCCCCGGCAGTCCTCCTGTGACTTCTTCAGGTCTTTCTTCTGTTGCTCCGGCTGCTACTTCCCAAACTGATTTTGTCTCTGTAGTGATAGGTCACTCATCCAATCACTGGCCACAGTGTTGTTCCGCCTCAGTCAGTGATTGCCTGAGAAGGCTCAGAGCTGAGAACAGACGTCTCAATCCGTCTCAGAAGTAACGGCCAGAGCAGGAAGACCGTGACGGAGGACCCTCATGGAAGTGTGGTAGGTGAGAATAGGCAGCTTATTTCCTTTGTGGCCCTATCTGCCTGTCCGTCTATCTTTGTAAGTGGCTACAATTCAGCGGCCAGGTGATGTTCTGTGGACCAGGTGTGGGGATTTTGGCTCCTGTTCTGCTGTATATGGAATTCTGTACTTGTAAGTCACCGCATCAGCAGGGTCAGCTGCCCTGACCTCACTACTACATCTCTGCAGAGGAAGTGGCCTGACTCTATGTAGGACTTTCCGGTAACAAACTCCACTCGCTTCCATCTTGCAAAATTAATCTCTGCAGCATTGGGACATTTATTAGACTTAAAAATAGGCTAAAATTTTATGATGCAGATAGGCCTGATGCATGTAACAATATTTGCAGATGCTGTTTGTGTGTGTGTATGTATGTATGTATGTATGTGTATATATATATATATATATATATATATATATATATATATATATATCTACACATACTTACTGGATATGCAATTTGATCTGGTTGCCGAGGGGAGGGCATACTTTGCTATAATTGGCAATATTTGGCTGCAGGGGGGTATTCCTGGCTACAAGGGGCATTTCTTGCTTGCAGTGGGCATATCTGAATACAGTGACCATACCTGACTACAAATGGCATATCTGGCTATAAGGGCCATGTCTGGCTTCAGAGGGCATTGTATATGTCTACAGGAAGTATACTTGGGTGCATGGGGCATTTCTCTCTAAAGGGTGCATATCTGGCTACAAGAAGCATTGCCTCGAGCTATAGGAGGCATATGTAACTACAGGGGGTATTGTTTCTAATTATATAAGCCAAGTAACTAACTTAAAAATAATACTGCCTATTATTTGAAGTTAGTTACAGTAATACCTCGGTTTTCGAACGCTTTGGAACTCGAACTGCTTGGTATTCGAACGAAAATTTACCCAGAAGTAGTGTTTGGAATTTGAACTTTGCTCGGTTTTCGACTCGTCTTTGCGAGCGTGGATGGTGGGTTGTACCTGGCGAGTTAAGCAGTGGTGAGGCTTCACATACAGTACAGTGCTGTATAAGACTGCTGGAGTGCATATACAGTGCAGTAGTAGTACAGGCAGTGCACCACCATCTCCCATACATGACAGTGCTTGGATGGGGGGGGGACGCTATACAGTAAAGGATGGGTGAGGAGTTGGTGACTACTGTACTATAATTGCTGGTTCTGATGAACATTTCTTATGTTTAATGTCCTGTATAGTACTGTACTGTAGTGATTATACTGAGCACTTATCAGTGTAATAAATGAGTATTGTAGGTAATTATTGGTGGCTGCTGAAACCAATTAATCACATTTACATTATTTCCTATGGGAAGACACTGCTTGGTTCTCAAACTGCCTTCCGGAACCAATTAAGTTCGAGAACCGAGGTACCACTGTACTTGGCTTCTATAATTAGTGTAAACTAACAGTTATACCAATACTATATGGCATATATAGCCTCCTCCATGGGGCACTGTCCACAAGGGTATTAAAGCAAATGGGCTCAAGGTCTGGATCCTTTTCTTTGAATTTCCCGTTTGCATAGTGATCTCATAGAGACATATCGGCCGGTCTACAACCAGAGATGGTATGATGGCGGTTTTTCTTCATTCGGCAGATTTGTGCTTCTATGACTTTGCAATATGTGATAGACCTCAAACTCCAAAGCAAAATAAGTGACACAAAAGAAACAAAGACACAACACATTGTAATTAGGTGTTAAATGATCGTAATTTTATTGAAGATTATATGACACCGGAAAAGACCACCGACTCACAAAAAGTCACCCTCCAGCACTCAGGCGAGGAAAAACACCCTATGGGGGAAACCTCAAGGAAGCCATGGCTGGTGAGTTGCCCCTCCTCTGGGCTTAGAGGGTAACACTATTATAAAATTTTATGTTATCTGAGAAGGGCAGGATAAACTTGAGAAGGGGGCTTCACCAGTTGTTCGGGTTCATTGGGGGCTAATGTCAACCCTACCACTGTGGAGGTAACCCTTCTCTCCCCAGACAGAGAGTGCTGCATTGATGTGTCCACATCTGCCCTGCTCATTCCTTTATGCTCCCTGCAGTCTCTATCAGCCCTTGTGTTTCCCATCCTCTCCATTTCTGATATAATCTGTCTGCCCTTACACTCAGCCATTCACACTGCTGTATATAAAGTTTCTGTCACTGTCCTCCTGCACAGCTCTGTGATTCTCACTTCCTGATTGGTCCATGCTTAACACCCCCCCCCCCCCTCTCCCCACTGCTGTCATGTGACCACACAGACCTCTGACAGCAGCCTTGCTTCTCTATTCTAGCCTGTTGTACTACGCTACTGCAATATTGGGATCTGCAGTTCCATCCTGTATCTACAAACTACTGCTGTAGTTTCATTCTTATGCACTTTTATACATTATATTCTACGTGCTGATTGCTATACTGTACAGTACCATAAAACATGACACATTTAGTTGTTTCTAAATGTTTGTTTTATTTGTTGTACATGTTGAGAATAAAAAAAAAATCACTTTTGGGGTGTGGAACCAATCGCCTACATTTCAATGATTTCTTATGGGAAAACTTGCTTTGGTTTGGTTTAAGAGTAAATTTGGATTACAAGCACAGTCCAGGAAGGAATTATACCCGTAATCCAAGGCACCACTGTATTTCTAGATGCCATTGTATTATGTCATATTATGAGCACCTGTTATTTGGCTGTGCATAATACCCTTAGTTCAGGTGCAGACAAGGAACTGTTACAATCTTTAGGATTGCAATCTGATGAAGGGAAAGCTATACTCCCAAAACGCGTTATTGCTATTGTTTTCACATTCTTACAGGGAACCTGTCACCCTGGGAGAACAGGCCAAACCCTCCCGACCCCTGGACAAAGCCCCCACCCCCATACTTACTCCCTTCTGCCGGTCCTGTCACTGGGAAATCACTGCAGCTCCTCTGCTCGCTCATTATGTAAATGAGCAGAGATGAGTCCAATACCCATAGGAAATCACAAATCGGACTCACCTCTGCTCATTTACATAAGCAGCGTGCAGCGGAGCGGCAGAGATTTCTCGGAGACGGGTGTGAGACTGGCAGCATGGTGTAAGTATGGGGGCTCTATCCAGGGGTGGGACTGATTCGGCCCGCTTTCCCAGGGTGATAGGTTCCCTTTAAACTAATGCTACTTGATTTCCAATTAAGCCTTATTACTGACTTCTACCTAACCACCTTCCTTGGAGAATTTCGTGGTAGTGCCAGGATCTTATCCACATTCCTTTTTTTCTCTTTGTTCCTGATCGAGACATTGGCCCCTACTTGTGGTAACATTGCGTCAGTTGGATTGTTCGGCCGGAAGCCCTCTCTGTACAATGCAAGCCGCCCCATCTACCTGCGGTTACATGCATAAAGCCTAAGGGGCATCAAGGTGAGTGTCCATCTATACCTTTCTCATATCCTATATTACACCAGCAGAATTACACGAGCCGCCGTCCTCCTTATACTTTTCTCCCTCTATACGTCACACAATCTGGAAGACATGTTGCTGTTAAAACTTTGTGTGTGGGGAACATCATCCGGCAGCTGGAAGCCATGAGAGACAACACATGTGGCTGCAGGATGTACATATCACTGAGCTGTTAGTGTTCCATGTATCCCTACTACGGGTACGAATTTCCCTATGTCTCCTACATCATCGCACCATCAGGGGGGCAGTGTGTCCTCCCCACATCATCACACCATGAGGGGGGCAGTGTGTCCTCCCCACATGCCAATGAACTCCATTGATTCCTGCTCAACCTACTTGGTGAACCTTGAACGGTTGTTGTTACTCGAATCCCAACTACCAGACCTGACACTCTGTGGACTCTTCTAGCGTGAGGCGGTCTTCTTCTTCTCCTCCGTCCTAACCGTGAGTATGTGATTCTTCACCACAAGTCACACACTACAAGTTGTCCTGGCAGAGTTTTGCACTACTTTGCCCACAGAGGTTAAATGTGTAAGAGAAAGATGTGAAGGTTATGGAAAAAATAAGAGGAGGAGAGCGGGACTAGAACCCAAGAACATTGCACTTAGGCCCGATACCTAACCCTCCAGGCCACAGCCACATCTTACACATCTATCACCTATAAGCAGTAATGTTCCTCTATACTGATCTCACTATGTGGCCACATCTAATGTCATGATCACTAAGATTACCAATCTACATGTGAGCAGTGTGATAGCTATGGGGTACGTGATTTGCCTCTCATGCTGGAGATCTGGGTTCTAATCTCCGTAGATTAATGGCTTTTTATAGAGAAGAATAATTAGAGCGTTCTTATAATTAGTTATATAACAATTCTTTAGTTTGTTTTTTTGAAATGTTAGATTCTTGTTAAATGAATAGAGCTTCCCACAGTGGGGCAGCTCTCTTATACAGAGTACATGAGTCCCTAACATACAGGGACCTTGCACTGCTATTAGCAAGAAGCCAGCACAGCAGGGTACACCAGCCTAGCATTGGGTATTGAGTCTGGGTCTCTAGCACCAGGCCAGCACTAAGTATCAACCAAAGAATGCAACACACGAAGCATTGGGTACTGAACCCAGGTCTCTATGACATGCCAGCAGGGAGTGTTGTTCCTGGGAGTCACAGCTCCCCAACACTTAAACAGCATTGGGTAACTCACACCAAGCCAGTATTGTACCAGGGAGGCCAACACTAAAGCAGCACTGGGTATTGAACTTGAGACTGTAACACCACATCTGGGACTACCAGGTTCTCAATCCCCTCAGCCACCTCCTGCTCAGAGACCTCAGGGAAATAAGTGGGGGTCATGGTCAAACTAAAAGAATTACTGAAAGATTAATCTGTGAAAGGAAACAACCAGGATTAGAACCAAAGAACGCTGCACATGGTCAGGCAGGACACCCAACCCTCCAGGCCACAGACACATGTGATACAATGTATGAGAAGCAGCTGTCAGTAATGTTTCTCTATGATGGATTCACAATGTGGCGACATCTGATGTCATGGCTACTAAAAGGAGCGGTCCATATTGGGCAGGGGTATGTGATCGGGGTCTCATGCTGGAGACCTGGTGCAAATCACCTAAAGTAGCTTTAATCTGAGGTGTATTGGGATAACGTATGGCATTCTAGTAAGAGGACAACTTTGTATATCAGGGAAATTTATTTGTAAAAAGTGTCAGGACTCTAAATAACAACCAACAAAGGGAATAATACACACACAGCTTCTATTAGCATTGGGGTTTGAACCTGCAGCTCCACCATATCAGATCTGGTTCTTTACCCACTGAGCCAGCTCCTGTCCTATGGAGCAAAGGAAATAAGGAAAGATCACGGGCAAAATAAAGGAATTCCTGTAAGACATGTTTGTCTCCATGTAGCTCTAGCTGTGTATAAAAGCGATATGGGGAAGTATAGAAAATGTCTCCTATTTTTATAAACAATATTATTCCCTCAAAGAGCCTATTATTTTTGTGTTCACGTTCCCTGCTGCTATATACACCTGGATATACCTAATAATGACTGAGATAATAGGCAGATAACATGTAATAAATCACAATAGTATAAAGTCTGTGTCTCCCTGTATTGTCCAGGCTGCTCTACACCGGCTACTCACAGGTGCAGTCCCACTACTGACCAGCCTGGTGGATGTGACCTGCCCTGTTCCCGACCTGGGCCTGGTCACCCCTCCTTACACAACCTGGCAGCTCCGAGCTCCCCCAGAGTCGCCATATTGGTACTGAGCTTAGTGCAGACACCTGATCAGCATAGCACAGGGAAGCACAGAACTCCTGGACTCAAGTGATCCGACAGCCTCAGCCTCCCAGGTAGCTGGGATTACAGACACACACCACTGGGCCCAGCAAAAGGAGCAGCTACTGTGTAATATAGGAACCTGTGTGATGTAAGGAATACAGCCAGCTAGCTCCACCTGCTGTGTAATATAGGAACCTGTGTGATGTAAGGAATACCGCCAGCTAGCTCCACCTGCTGTGTAATATAGGAACCTGTGTGATGTAAGGAATACAGCCAGCTAGCTCCACCTGCTATGTAATATAGGAACCTGTGTGATGTAAGGAATACAGCCAGCAAGCTCCACCTGCTGTGTAATATAGGAACCTGTGTGATGTAAGGAATACAGCCAGCTGGCTCCACCTGCTGTGTAATATAGGAACCTGTGTGATGTAAGGAATACAGCCAGCTAGCTCCACCTGCTGTGTAATATAGGAACCTGTGTGATGTAAGGAATACAGCCAGCTAGCCCCACCTGCTGTGTAATATAGGAACCTGTGTGATGTAAGGAATACCGCCAGCTAGCTCCACCTGCTGTGTAATATAGGAACCTGTGTGATGTAAGGAATACAGCCAGCTAGCTCCACCTGCTGTGTAATATAGGAACCTGTGTGATGTAAGGAATACCGCCAGCTAGCTCCACCTGCTGTGTAATATAGGAACCTGTGTGATGTAAGGCAGTGATTTTCAACCAGTGTGCCGTGGCACACTAGTGTGCCGCGACACATGGTCGGGTGTGCCACGGGGAAAGTTTCCCAAACTATGGTGCCCCTGTGAAACAGGAGAAAACAATGGGGGGAGAGAAATCTGGGGATGGGGGAGAAACAGGGGAGAGAAGCAGGGGGGAGAGAAACATGAGGATAGGGGGGAAAGTAACAGCGGAGAGAAGCACAGGAGAGAAGCAGGGGGGAGAAGTATGGTGGAGAGAAGCAGGGGGGGAGAAGTATGGTGGAGAGAAGCACAGGAGAGAAGCAGGGGGGAAGTATGTTGGAGAGAAGCACAGGAGAGAAGCAGGGGGGAGAAGTATGGTGGAGAGAAGCACAGGAGAGAAGCAGGGGGGAGAAGTATGGTGGAGAGAAGCACAGGAGAGAAGCAGGGGGGAGAAGTATGGTGGAGAGAAGCATAGGAGAGAAGCAGGGGGGAGAACTGGTGAAGAGAAGCAGGGGGGAGAGAAGTAGGGGGGAGAAGTATGGTGGAGAGAAGCACAGGAGAGAAGCATGGGGGGAGAGAAGCACAAGAGAGAAGTAGGGGGGAGAAGTATGGTGGAGAGAAGCATGGGGGGAGAAGAAAACAGGCCCAGGTTTCACACTGAGTGAGTATAAATACATTTAGAATCTATATTATTAACTATATGTATAATATGAACTGTTTTACTGTCATTTTGTGCCATTTTGGTTGGTGGTGTGCCCCAGGATTTTTTAAGTATAAAAAGTGTGCCGCGGCTCAAAAAAGGTTGAAAATCAATGATGTAAGGAATACAGCCAGCTAGCTCCACCTGCTGTGTAGTATAGGAACCTGTGTGATAAAAGGAATACAGCCAGCTAGCTCCACCTGCTGTGTAATATAGGAACCTGTGTGATGTAAGGAATACAGCCAGCTAGCTCCACCTGCTGTGTAATATAGGAACATGTGTGATGTAAGGAATACAGCCAGCTAGCTCCACCTGCTGTGTAATATAGGAACCTGTGTGATAAAAGGAACAGAGTTAGGTAGCTCCACCTGCTGTCTCTTCTATATACTTACACCGTGTACAATATTACAGCTAGTGCCACCTGCTGTCTCTTCTGTATACTTACACCATGTACAATATCACAGCTAGCGCCACCTGCTGTCTCTTCTGTATAGTTATACCATGTACAATATCACAGCTAGCGCCACCTGCTGTCTTTTCTGTATTCTTACACCATGTACAATATTACAGCTAGCGCCACCTGCTGTCTCTTCTGTGTATATATACACCATGTACAGGATCACAGCTAGCGCCACCTGCTGTCTCTTCTGTATACTTACACCATGTACAATATAACAGCTAGCTCCACCTGCTGTCTCTTCTGTATACTTACACCATGTACAATATTACAGCTAGTGCCACCTGCTGTCTCTTCTGTATACTTACACCATGTACAATATAACAGCTAGCTCCACCTGCTGTCTCTTCTGTATACTTACACCATGTACAATATAACAGCTAGCTCCACCTGCTGTCTCTTCTGTATACTTACACCATGTACAATATTACAGCTAGCGCCTTTTGCAGTCTCTTCTGTATACTTACACAATGTACAATACTACAGCTACAGGAAAGAGTGTAGCTCACTAATGCCTAACATTTACTGGTGTCGAGGTAACAAGGTAAACTGCACACCCTAAAAATGAATGGAGAGGAGAACAATAACCAGAAAAAAACACAGTCCTCAAGACACCATGAACAGGCTCCTATAGTTTAATCACACATGATAAAAACTAATATATAAAAAAATAGAATAAAATAAAATAAATCCACAGGGCCCTTGTGGAAAAGGTAATTAAATCATCAGTATAAAATACAAATACCATGTAGAGGTCTAAATGAGAACAGCAACAGATAAAACCAGTGTTCATCCAGTCCTGTCCGAGCTCCAAGTGCTGTTAGTATGTGCAGCAATGGGGATGTGAGATGGTTCTGCACAGGCTCTGGGCTCTAGTAACAAAAGTTTCATAAACAAACAAAAAAACAAACCTAATAAAAAAAAAAAATCTATCAAACAAGCCTATTGTCTGCCCAACCCTGCAAGCCTTCTCTGTGTCCTTCCTTGCTGGGATGGGTACACTGTGACATCAATGTGACCCCATGGGGTTAAGTGAGGTTGGCATGCATCCTTACTTAAACCCCTGGGGACCACATTGTTCAGTCTTGCACAGAAAGGGTTAAGTGTGGATGCCATGCATCCATAATTAACCCCTTGTGTGCCATTCTGTAAGCAGCATCTGCCAGATATCGTTTTCCAGACAATTACGTCGGATTTGTTGGACTACATCGATGACCAGCATTGTTTGTTTTTTTTTAAATAAAATGTTCAAAGAGGGGTGTGGGGGTGTTCTTTCTTTACTAAAAGACTTTTCCCTATTGTGTTGTGTTTTATTTTTAGTTTATTTCAGGCTTAGTAGTGGAAGCTGTCTGATTGATGACATCCTTTACTAAGTTGGGGCCTAGTGTTATCCGGTATAAAACGGCTAACACTAACCCCCCTATAGTACCCCAGTACCCACTGTACCAGGGGTACTGGGGAGAGCCAGGTACCAGTAGTCCCGGAGCTTCAAATTTGTTTCTCCTGGACTCGGCAGTAGCAAGCTGGTAATATTAAGCTGAGGAGGGCCAAAAGAAAAACACCCTTCCCACCCTGGTACTACTAGGCTGCTGCTGCTTGCTTTTTAGACCTGACTGGTGATGGCAATAGAGGGAATGCTAAACATTTTTTAAAATTCTTTCTTTTTTAAAATAAAAGTATAGGGTTCCCCCTATTTCCATAACCAGCCAGGTTTAACCCCTTAGCGACCCATGACGTATCTGATACGTCATGGTGCCGCTCGGGGTGTTCAGAGCGGGGTCCCGCCGAGACCCCGCTCTGAACGGCGCTGATCCCGGCTGACACGTGCAGCCGGGCAGTGCCTCTATTAGCTGGCGCTGGTCCCGCTGCCGCGCCGGCTAATTAAGCCTCTAAGTGCAGCTGTCAAACCTGACAGCTGCACTTAGAGGCTTTGTACACACTATCCCTGGTGTCTAGTGGCTCGGATCTCCCCCCCGCGATGCGATCGCGGGGGGGAGATCCGTTCTTCTGCCCGTGCCGGGCATCAGCGTCGGAATGACGCTGATCCCGGCTCGGCAATAGATTGCTATGGCCTGCAGCAGGCCATAGTAATCTATGACCGATCTAATCGATCTTTGCTGTGTATATACACAGCATTGATCTCTATGAGAGATCAGTGCTGTCTATATACAAGTCCCCCAGGGGGGCTTCTAGTTACAGTAAAAAAAAAAGTAAAAAAGTGTTTTTATTAATAAAAAAATCCCCTCCCCTAATAAAAGTCCAAATCACCCCCCTTTTCCCATTTTATAAACATAAATTAATAAATAAATAAACATATTTAGTATCGACGCGCGCGTAATTGCCCGAACTATTAATTAATCACATTCCTGATCTCGCACGGTAAACGGCGTCTGCGCAAAAAAATTTCAAAGTGCAAAATTGCGCATTTTTGGTCGCATCAAATCCAGACAAAATGTAATAAAAAACAATCAAAAAGTTGTATATGCGCAATCAAGGTGCCGATAGAAAGAACGCATCATGGCGCAAAAAATGACACCTGACACAGCCCCATAGACCAAAGGATAAAAGCGCTATAAGCCTGGGAATGGAGCGATTTTAAGGAACGTATGTTTGTTAACAATGGTTTGAATTTTTTACAGGCCATCCGATACAATATAAGTTATACATGTTATATATCATAGTAATCGTAACGACTTGAGGAACATGCATAACAAGTCAGTTTTACCATAGGACGAACGGCGTAAATGCAAAACTACCCGAAATCAAAACAAATTCGTTTTTTTTTTCAATTTGACAGCGCAAATGATTTTTTTCCGGTTTCGCAGCATATGTTATGGAAAAACAATGCCTGTCACTGCAAAGTACAATTGGTTTCGCAAAAAATTAACGCTCATATATGTCTCTAGGTGAAAAAATGCAAGCGCTATGGACTTTTAAACTTAAAATGGAATAAGCAAAAGCGCAAAAATGAAAATAGGCTTTGACCTTAAGGGGTTAAAAACCAAACAGCAGCAGCCTAGTAGTAACAGTGTGGGAAGGGAAATTGGGTGAGATTTATCAAACATGGTGTAAAGTGAAACTGGCTCAGTTGCCTCTAGCAACCAGTCAGATTCCACCTTTCATTTTCTAAAGTGTCTGTGAGGAATGAAAGGTGGAATCTGATTGGTTGCTAGGGGCAACTGAATCAGTTTCACTTTACAACATGTTGATGCATGCCATTTATCAGACAGCTTCCACTACTAAGCCTGTAGTAAAAGTAAAATAAAACACCCTACAATAAAGAAAAGTCCTTTATCCAAAAAAATAACACCCCCACACCCCTCAGTGAACATTTTATTTAAAAAAAAAACCCCACAGATTATCGATGTAGTCCACTGAATCTGACACAATGCTCTGGATACTGATATCTGAAAAATAAAAAGGGTAAAACACACAAAAAAGGCCAGGAGCAAAACACTAGGTGTGACAGTATGCAGATGCTGCTTACAGTATACCACACAAGGGGTTAAGTGAGGATGCATGGCATGGGGGTCCACAATAATGTGACAATGTACCCATCTTAGCAAGAAAGAGGGTTAATTGCTGGGATGGATGCAGTGCTGGAGGGAGACGAGGAGCCCTATTGATATTCACCCTCAGGGCCGGATTAAAGGAGGGCACCAGGGGCACGTGCCTAGGGGCCTCCACCACTAGGGGGCCTCCACCAGCCCAAACCCAGAAGTGGTGTCTGGGAGCCAGTCCCACGCGCAAAAAGCATGTGGAACCCTACCTGGACACAGCACTGGCCACACTGCATGCTGTCCAGGGAGGGAGGGAGGTGTAGGGTTAATCCTGTGTATGCATCTCCCTCCTGGAAGGCTCAGACTCCCCCCTGGTGGGTCTTTGAATGGATTCTTCCTGTCAAGCTTCCAGGTACCTGTCTCCTGCCAAGGTCCTCACTCCCCCCTCGCCCCTCCCCCTCACTGAGGAGAGGACAGCGTGGGACCTCAGCAAGGAAACCTGATCTCTCCAGCAGGGATGTGACATCATGAAGCATGCTGGAGTATATGTTACAGTGGCTTTCAGGCTGAAGGAACAGAGAAGAGCCAGAGGAGAGAAGAGCCAGAGGAGAGAAGACCTGTCATCTGCCCAGATCAGGTGAGTATGAGGCTTTGTTTTGTATTGGCACATCAGAGCAGGGATATATAATATAGGGGCATATATCAGAGCAGGAAGCATATACTATGGGGGCATATATCAGAGCAGGGGTATATACTATAGGGGCATATATCAGCAGGGGGCATATACTATGGGGGCATATATCAGAGCAGGGGTATATACTATAGGGGCATATATCAGAGCAGGGGCATATACTATGGGGGCATATATCAGAGCAGGGGTATATACTATGGGGGCATATATCAGAGCAGAGGTATATACTATGGGGGCATATATCAGAGCAGGGGTATATACTATGGGGGCATATATCAGAGCAGGGGTATATATATATATATATATATATATATGTATATACATATATATATATATATATATATATCGCCTGTTTGCAGCATATGACATGTAGCCTGTGTGCAGTGTATGATATATATAGCCTGTGTGCAGTGTATGATATATAACCAGTGTGCAGTGTATGGTATTTAGCTTGTGTGCAGTGTATGGTATATAGCCTGTGTGCAGCCTATTATATATAGCCTGTGTGCAGTGTATGGTATATAGCCTGTGTGCAGTGTATGATATTCAGCCTGTGTGCAGTGTATGGTATATAGCCTGTGTGCAGTGTATGACATATAGCCTGTGTGCAGCGTATGACATATAGCCTGTGTGCAGTGTATGATACATATAGTCTGTGTTCAGCATATGACATATAGCCTGTGTGCAGCATATGGTATATAGCCTGTGTGCAGTGTATGGTATATAGCCTGTGTGCAGCATATGATTTGTAGCCTGTGTACAGCATATGATATATAGCCTGTGTGCAGTGTATGGTAAATAGCCTGTATGCAGAGTATGATATATAGCCTGTGTGCAGCATATGACATGTAGCCTGTGTGCAGCATATGACAAGTAGCCTGTGTGCAGCTATATATGCCATGATCCTTAGGGCATATTCACATGTACCATATCCTGTCTAAAAAAAGACAGAGGAGTGCGGCCTTCAGGGTTGGGAGGTGGATTTTTTGAACTGAATGGACAAACATGTTGCCTAGATACCAATAAAGTCTAGTACCTGTGTTTGCCTGGATACCACTAAGGCTTAGTACCTGTGGTTGCCTGGATACCAATTATGCTTAATACCTAAGGTTGCCTGGATACCAGTGAAGCCTAGTACCTATGGTTGCCTGGATACAATTAAGGCTTAGTACCTCATAGTTGTCAGCACTCCTGGGTATGACCCGGTAAGCCTAACCTCGATGGGGGCGGGGCTTACCGGGTCTGTTGGCAACTATGCGTACCTGTAGTTGCCTGGATACCAGTGAATCCTAATACCTGTGGTTGCCTGGATACCATTGATGTCTAGTACCAGTGGTTGCCTAGATACCAATGAAGCCTAGTATCTGTGGTTGTCTGGATATCAATGAAGCCTAGTAGTTGTGGTAGCCTAGATACCACTGATGCATACTACCTGTGGCTGCCTATATACCACTGATGCCTACTACCTGTGGTTGCCTATATACCAGTGAAGCCTAGTACCTGGGGTTCCATCGAATAAAATTGTGTCCATTTCTTTCACAAGGCCCCATTCCAGGGCCGTCTCTTCCATTGGGCAGGATAGGCGGCTGCCCGGGGCCCATGGGTTATAGGTGCCCCCCGCCCCCACACACTCCTCTATTTCGGTCCTGGCAAGCCACACCGCCTGTAACGGCCCCAATGTAAAAGCAAACATGCCAGTTTTGGCTGCTTCCTCCCCATTTTACAGAATCTGGCAGGGACATCGCTCCTTCATCTGGCTAGAAGAGCCTGAAGGAATAGAAGATGGCCGTGTGCTGCAGGGAGCCAGGTATAGAGGTGCCGATAATGCTAAAGGAGGAATAAGATATACATACAGGTGTGAGAGGCTAGTATACAGGAATAGGAGACTGGTATCCAGAGCTGTAAACATTCATGTGAGACTGATGGTATAAGCAGTATGATGATAGAGGGGCAGGATGAAAAAGGGGGTAGTAGTATGATGATGGAGGGAAAGCAGGATGATGAGGGGGCAGTAGCTTGATGACGGAAGGGAAAAATTATCACAAAGGGCCCCTTCATGATCATTTTTCCCCTCCATCACTAAACTATAACCCACTTCATCGTCCTCCTGCCCCTCCATCATGATACTACTACTCCTTCATCATCATGCCACTATCCCCTTCATCATCCTCCTCCCCCTCCATCAGCATACTACTTCCCCCTTCTTCATCCTGCTCCTGTGTCATCATACTACTACCTCCTTCGGAAGAGGGTAGTAATATAATGACGAAGGGGCAGGATGAAAAAGGCGGAAGTAGTATGATGATGGAGGGGCAGGATGATGATGAAGGGGATAGTAGCATGATGATGAAGGGGATAGTAGCATGATGATGAAGGGGATAGTAGCATGATGATGAAGGGGTAGTAGTATGATGATGGATTTGTGGGAGTATAAGGGGGTAGTACTTTGATGATGGAGTGGAAGGAGGATGACAAAGGTGGGTAATAGTATGATGATGGAGGGGCAGAAGGATGATGAAGGGTGTAGTGGTATGATGATGGAGGGGCAGAAGAATGATGAAGGATGTAGTAGTATGATGATGGAGGGGCAGGAGCCAGAGATATTATGTCTGTTGTTAAACCCTGTCTGTACAGCAGCATGTAAGTGATACAGAGTTTATTTATGCTGAAGCATGTAAAGTAGAGATGAGATTCTTATCTGTGCATTATCAGGCAAACACGTCTTCATTACAGAGAAGCCAGTGAAGACAGGCTCTGCTCTCTCCAGTCTGTGCCTATGAAGAGGGGAGGGGCCGAGGGAGATGAGGGAGCAGGAAGAGGTGACATGAAGGTCAGCTGTTTGTAGACTGTCTGGGCACCTAAAACACTGGATTCAGAGGTCAGAAAGGTCAGTGCTTATCTATGAACTTATTGAGAGAAGATTGCAGAGTGTTGTGCTTTGCAAGACTGCTCCGTGCTCAGTCACTCCTAACAGCCCCTCCCCTCTCCATAGCCACATAATGGACACAGAAATCCTGCTTCTTCTGAAGTGAGGGGGGAGGCTGGGAGATTGCTTTTTCAGTCCAGAAGGAAACTCTTTTGGTTTATAAAACCTTATACAGAGTTTCTTAAAATTGCTTGTACTGTTGATATTGAATGTTTTCAAAAAAATGACCCTGAAATGACAGTTACACTTTAACCTCCTGGGGGCCAGATTGTTCAGTATGGCACCCAAAGGGTTAAGGGGGATGCAATGCATCCTCCTTAAACCCCTTGGGTGCCACACTGTAAGCAGCTATCTGTAAAGATGCTGCATACTGTAAGGTGCAGAATACCGCTCACAATGATGGGTGTTGTGCTCCTGTTTGTATGTCCTGTGGATTACGGCGGATTCGGTGGACTACGTCGAAGACCAGCAGTTGTTGGGATTTTTTTTAATAAAATGATCAACAAGAGGTGTGGGAGTGTTTTTATTTGAATGAAAAAATTTCACTTGTGTCTTGTCTTTATTTCTTTACTATATAGACTTAGTAGTGGAAGCCGTCTAATAGACGGAATCCATTACTAAGTCAGGTCTTAGTGTTAGCCGGGTAACACTAACCCCCCCATTATTACCCCAGTACCCAATGCCACCAGGGGTACTGGGAAGAGCTGGGTGCCAGTGGTCCCAGAGCGTCAAAATTGGCGCTTCTGGACTGGGCGGCAGCAGCCTGGTATTATTAGGCTGGAAAGGGCTAAAATTAATGTCCCTTCCCACCCTGGCACTACTAAGCTGCTGTTGTTTGGTTTTTTACCCGGTTGGTTATGAAAATAGGGGAAACCCTACGCGTTTTTTTTAAAATAAATAATTAAAAAAATCATAGGGTCCCCCCTATTTCCATAACCAGCTGGGTTAAAAATCTGCAGATGATCTTTCCGGCCGCAGTGTTCTGATGCAGGCGAATCAGCGCGCGCCTGCATCAGAACTCCTTACAGCACACAATGAAGCAAGCGGCCGGAGCCGCTCGCTTCATTGTGTGAACTGACAGAGCTTTCTGCGGCCGCAGAAAACGGACATGTCAGTTGTTTGCGCCGCCATAGGGGATCCCGGTATACGACGTGTATACGCTCCGGCCGGGATCCTATAGCAGAATAGGCAGCGTTCCTAGGCGTACAAAGTGCATACAAATACCGTACCGTACAAATACCGTTCCCTGTGATAGTGGAGTAATACTGCTTCCCTGCTTTCCCAGGGAGCGTAAACTTTATTAAAATAGCTTAACAATTGTTTAGCTGCTTTAGTAAAGTTGATTTAGATTTGAATATTTGATCACATATTCAATCAAACTCGAATCTTTCGAACAGTGCAGTATTCGATTGAATATTGTTCGTTCATCTCTAATGTAAAGCGTTAACAGCCGAAAATTACAGTTATCATCTCGTGCACGCTGCAGAGATGGGTCCGATGCCCATAGAGAATTAATGGATCCATTCAGACGGGGATATCTCCGTCCCGGGACCGGCTCCAGGACTTGGAGAGAAAGGGTAAATATAAGGGTCTCTAGCGGGGGGTCGGGCGGCCTTCACCCCGGCACGGGAGGTGACAGGTCTCCTTTAAGGGGCTGCCATTCCGTGCCTCTCCTCCTCAGGTGCTGGGAAAACCTGGATCCAGTCCTGGGAAAAGTTAAATGAAAGCGGGCTGATAATCAGATATCAAAGATAATGAAGCGCTTCACTTCTTTATTACTGTCAATTTGCTCATCGCTACTGCTAAGGACTCGCCTCTGTTAAAGAGTTAAATGGGTCTTGTTTCCACTGTGTAACATTGTAAATTGATAAGATGGTGGACAGCTAAATTAGCCACATGTGCAGGTCTTTAGCAGATGAAGTGGCCAATAAACAAGCCTATCTATTATATGGTTTAATAAAAAGTTTGTTTATTTTATAAGGTTTACCAACTCTTTAAAGCATACCAAGTTCTGCATGACTTGTAATGTAGTACTGCATTTACTAGCGTGTACTATAGAATAGATCCATATTCCCTGGGGATAGCTTCAAGGACTACGATGCACAAAGCAGATAGTTGTGCAGAAGTGTGCCAGTAGGAATACAGTGTAAGGGTAGGTTCACGCGTACCGGATCCGCAGCGGATTTCACGTTGCGAGTTTGCAGCAAAATGGGACCCAGCCTGTATGGGACCCAGCCGTTTCACCCCCTTGCCGCCGCACGTCCGCCAGGGCCGGCCTTTAGGTTACAAACACACTTGGCGGGTCTGCAGCGAGCCTCCATGCTGCGTTTTTGCAGCGAGACTCGCTGCAGATCCCGGCCCTATACTTTTAATGGCAGACAAACACGCAGCAGGGATGTACATCCCTGCTGCGAGTTTGTCTGCAGCCCACCCCATTAACCCCCCCGGCCGCCGGAGCTGATACCTCACCTGATCCCGGCTCCGGCAGTTCCCGATGTCTTCAGCAAGCCGGAGCGGGGACCAGGTGAAGTATATGCTCCAGCCAGCCGCCCGCAGCCCCGGCCGCCCGATCGCCCCCCCCGCAGCACCGATCGCACGCCCCCCCGCAGCACCCCCCCCCGCAGCCCCGGCCGCTCGATCGCCCCCCCCGCAGCACCGATCGCACGGCCCCCCCCCGCAGCACCGATCGCACGCCCCCCCGCAGCCCCGGCCGCTCGATCGCCCCCTGGCAGCACCGATCGCCCGGTGCTGCGGGGGGGCGTGCGATCGGTGCTGCGGGGGGGTGATCGGGCGGCTGGCTGGAGCATATACTTCACCTGGTCCCCGCTCCGGCTTGCTGAAGACATCGGGAACCGCCGGAGCCGGGATCAGGTGAAGTATCAGCTCCGGCAGCCGGGGGGGTTAATGGGGTGGGCTGCAGACAAACTCGCAGCAGGGATGTACATCCCTGCTGCGTGTTTGTCTGCCATTAAAAGTATAGGGCCCGGATCTGCAGCGAGTCTCGCTGCAAAAACGCAGCATGGAGACTCGCTGCAGACCCGCCAAGTGTGTTTGTAACCTTAGGGTGTGCGACCTGTGCGCTTGCACAGGGCGCCTCACTCCCGCCCAGCTGGGGGCGCTCCGGCAGGCAGAGAGCTGCACTGCTCATTTAACTACAAATAGAAGATAGATGTGCTGTGTTTCTGCAGGAGCTCCAGCAGAAACACAGCACATCCAGGGCACATCTGGGCATATGGCAGATGCCAGAGGGGCTGCTCCCTGCCTTGGCCGGTCTCCTCTGCCTCCCTAATCTACTTTGCATCCTGCCTGCACTTCTCTCTGTACAAGGCTGTGTGGTACAGATGCAGGTAATGGTCCTCCATAATACAGGGGGCGCTGTTGGGGCCTCTAAACTACACTCTGTAGTGTCCTCCCTGCACAGCTTACCACAGGCAGCTCCTGCAGTGAATGTAATTATCCCAGGGCTGCTTCTTAGTGTCCTGCAGTCTGGTCGGGAGAAGGAAGGGGGTGGGAGTTGCTGCTGCTGCTGAAGCTGTGAGTTGCAGTCCTCTCCTATACTGTGCCCCCAACCTCTTCCGGGTCATAGGTCATGAGCTGCTGTCCTGCTGCTTCAGTAAGTGTATGTGTGTATGTATGTTTAAATGGAGTGTGTAAGTGTGCACATTTACATGTATGTCTGTGTAAATCCAATGTGTGTGTATCATGTGCACATAGATGTGTATGTATATCTGTATATGCAGTGTCTGTGTAAGTCTGCATATGGATGTGTATGTATGTCTGTGTGTGCAGTGTGTGTGTATGACTGTATATGCAATGTGTGGCTATGTTGGTGTCTGTGTTTGTGTTTGTATGTATTTGTATGTGCAGTGTGTCTCTGTGTATATATGGATATGTATGTATGTGTGTATATGTGTGCATATGGACGTGTATATGTATGTTTGTATACCCAATATGTGGCTATGTTGGTGTGCATATGGATGTCCGTCTATATGCAGTGTGTGTGCTCATATAACTGTGCATTTGTATGTATTTGTATGTGCAGTATGTGTATGTGTGCATATGGACAGGCCCGGACTGGCCATAGGGCAGTTCTGGCAAACCCCTCTGGGCTGGTCCCGACCCCCTACATGCTCGCCCAGCTACTTCCTCGCCCAACTCTGTACAGCCGCTGCTGCACAGGGCCGACTCCAGAACAGCTAGGGGGCGCCCGGCCCCCCTGCACTGACGCAACTTTGCTCACTGAAACACCCGGCAAGCTGACCCCCCCCCCCCCTTCAGAAGAACAGACCCTGGACACCGGACAGTATGTGATGTCGGTACCTCCCTCCCTCTAGACCAGGGTTTCTTAACCTGCGCTGAGACACAGGTTGAGGGAGTACACTGCAGGCATCATGGCAGAAAAGAAAGAAGAGGATGGGAGAGTTTGGAAACTACACAGGTAGAGCACTGTCGGCTCCTCTCACATGCAGCCGACAGTGCAGTGTGTAATGTTAAAAACGGCCCTGCAAGATAAGGCTGAAGCCGCCCCCACATACACCGAGCTGAACAGTGAGCTGTGCAGAAAGTAACATCAATCAGTCGGCTGTATGTGGGGGCAGCAGCAATCCTTATCTGTAAGACAGGCCGGGCTTCCTGTCAGTGTGCTGTGACCTGTGACCTCTGCCGGCCTGTGTCCCTCCTCCCCGTGCAGCTCCAGGATCCTCTGCCCCTCCTCCATGCCGTCCTGTGCCTCTGCTGGTTCCTTAGTAAGTAAGCCTGTCTATGTCCTCTCTCTCCTCTGTCTGTCCAGCAGTCTATCTATCATCTATCTATCTATCTATCTCCTATCTATCTATCTATCTATCTATCTATCTATCTATCTATCTATCATCTATCTATCTATCTATCTATCTATCTATCTATCTATTCAAGGCAATATACTGCGGCACTCCAAATATAGTGAAAAATCTTCAAAGTGGTTTATTCAATCCATATAACAGGTAATGCGACGTTTCAGCTCTGACAATGAGAGCTTTTCTCAAGCGTGTGAACACATCTAACATTCAGGTGTATTTATAGGTCAAAGTGCAAAGTAATAAAGTAGCAATCATCATTAAACAGTGCAAAAAGTTGATATTAAGTGCATTATAAGGTCTGATACACATTGGGCCAGACAATATATACATTTTTTACAGAGGTGAAATAAAAATATTGTGTAATAAATAAAGTGTACATAATGAAATTCATAAATATATACAAATTAACTAATTCAGAGCAGCTGGGTATTACTCACCAAGCGCCATCAGTACAACAATGAAAACAACTGTTAAACAACACTGCCGGTGAGAGACCATGTTCATGAGTAAGGGTTGTGGAACGCACGCTAACTTGGACCGCACAGCATCATGGAACGCATCTGGGCATGCGCACTAGTTCATCTCCTGGAACGCAAGGTCCCCCATGTTGGAGCGACTGTAATGAACGCCCATCATTCTGCGGACCAATGATACTTGTGCTAAAGTCTGAGGTAAGAAGGTGGACTTGAGCCGTCATTCAAGAGAATAGGTAATGTTCATATATAAATGGTGTAGACAGTCACTAGATCATTCATACTAAGATCGCTACCACTAAAGCTCACTGATTATCATGGGGTGCAGGGATCGGCTCCGGAACCGGAATCGTTCCCCTGACATCAGTGTACTGTCCCATCCCAAACATAATCTAGATGAAATCATATCACTGAACCCCATGGGGGCTATAGGGTGGTGCGTCTTATATCATGCATACTACACCATATTGTTGTGTTGGGCTTCTGGCGGCAACAAATAGTAACATGTGGATAACTCGTTATGAAGCCTCTCACGGACAGAGATGTACAATAAAGGAAATATTACTGATGATCAATCTTGGTGATCGCCCGTTGTATGCTCTGAAAAAATAGCTTGATTTAGATCTGAAAAAAATAGAAAAAGATAATAAATATCAAATTAAATATATTATAGATGTATTCATTAATTCTAAAGGAGAGATGTTACGCAATCAAGTGGGGACATAGAAGGATGATGGTTACATTCATACTCGACAGTACCTAGTATCTATCTATCTATCTATCTATCTATCTATCTATCTATCTATCTATCTCCTATCTATCTATCTATCTATCTCCTATCTATCTATCTATCTATCTATCTATCTCCTATCTATCTCCTATCTATCTATCTATCTATCTATCTATCTATCTATTATCTATCTATGTCCATCTCCTCTTTCTTCTACCTATCTAGTAAGAGTATGCAGCAGGACAACTACACAGGTGTGCAGGTTTCCAGTAGGAATGATCTCAGTTGTGGTACTTCCAGTTCCAGTGATAGGTGTGTGCTTTTATTCCACAGCAAAGTAACAGGTGCAGCACAGCAATACAAAAAGTCAGATGCAACATTTCATCGTTGTCTACCGCTGTTTTTGAGCATGCTTGTAAAAGGCGGTGGAGATTGCTAAAATGTTGCATCTATGAAATGTTGCATCTAATTTTATTTGTGAAATCCCACCAGCCCCTGTGTCATAATGGGAGTCTATGGGAGGCTTGTGCGCCTCCTGTCTTCGCGCTGAAGAATGAACATGTCCATTCTTCAGCGTGGAGAGAGGAGGCGCGCAAGCCTCCCATAGACTCCCATTATGACACAGAGGCTGGTGGGATTCCACAGGGGAGAATTACGCCAGTTTTGCTCTCTGTGAACAGAGCCTTAGGCCATATCGCCCAGCCCTAGAAACAGCATTGGGAAAAGTTGGCTACTATATAGCCATTATATTATTATGATTGACAGATGACAGGAGAGCAGACATCCTGTATAATTGTTCTGTATTCTGCGTCTGATCACTGCTGTATACTCTTCTATATCCTGCAGGACAATAATACTCTTCAACATCTGTATAGATTCGTATCTGATTGTATGAGAAACTTTTTCTGTGCCGCACAGTTAACACAATGGATTCGGGGAGAATTGTATGTGGGCTGGTGGGGTGTGTGTGCCAGGGCTGCTTTTCAGTCCCAGTCCGGCCCTGCATATGGATATGTATGTATGTCTGTGTGTATGCAGTGTATGTGTGCATATGGATATGTATGTAAGTATGTATACCCAATATGTGGCTATGTTGGTGTGTATATGGATGTCTGTCTATATGCAGTGTGTGTGCACATATAACTGTGCGTATGTATGTATTTGTATGTCCGTATGGATATGTATGTATATCTATATCTGTGTGTATGTAGTGTGTGTCTGTGTCCATATAGATGTGTATATGCAGTGTGTGTTTGTGTGTCAGTGTGCATATGTATGTGTGTGTATGTGTATATGTTTCTTCTCTATTACAAAAAGGAGCACATCAGCCAGATGCAGATCCGAGCATATGAGGACTGCTATTTCTGGTGATACATATTGACATGTATGTGTATATGCAGTGTGTCTCAGTGTGCATATGATGGTGTGATTCTTGTATATGCATTATGCAGTAAGGGTATAGTATATATGTAGGGAAACAGTAGGTAGAAGAAAAGTGCACTATGCATGGATTGTTTTTTCCCAACCACAGCATAGAAACACAGTAAAATGAATGAATTGAGCAGACTGACCCCCCCCCCCCCTCCTTGTCCCAGATGAGCAGGGCATGCATTTGCAACCTTTTGAGCAAACCAGCAAGTGGACCTGTATAGTTATAAATGCCAGGGCTGAATCTCAGTCTCAGTCCGACCCTAAGCACATCTAACTTCTGTTTGTAGTTAGATGTGCAGTGCAGTTCTCTGCCGGAGCGCCCCTGGCCGCCCTCCTCCTGCAGCGCTCAGCTCCTCTCCTGCCCTGGGCGGCGCCGGAGCATGACGTCACCTTGACCGCACGTCCAGCCAATCAGTAAGGGGACGTGCGGTCTGGGTGACGTCATGCCATGCCAACCCTCAGGTAAGAGAACTCTCGGCGGGGGTGATGGTTGTGTGGGGGGAAGGCTGGGGGTGATAGTTGTGTGTGTGGGGGGGCTGGGGGCCAATGTTGTGGGGGGGGGGGGCTGGGGTGATAATTGTGTGTGGGCGGGGGGGCTGGGGTGATAATTGTGTGTGTGTGGGGGGGCTGGGGATGATAGTTGTGGGGGAGATAATTGTGTGTGTGTGGGGGGGGGCTGGGGATGATGGTTGGGGGGGGCTGGGGGGATAATTGTGTGTGTGGGGGGGGCTGAGATTTGTGAGTGGGGGGGGCTGGGGGTAAGAAGCTGGGGGGGGGCTTGGGGTGGTAGTTGTGAGGGGGGAAGGGCTGGGGGAGATAATTGTGTGGGGGAGGGCTGGGGTGATAGTTGTGTGGGGGAGGGCTGGGGTAATAGTTGTTGGGGAAGGGCTGGGGTGATAGTTGTGTGTGGAGGGGCTGGGGGTGATAGTTGTGTGGGGGAGGGCTGGAGTGATAGTTGTGTGGGGGAGGGCTGGGGGTGATAGTTGTGTGGGGGAGGGCTGGAGTGATAGTTGTGTGGGGGACACCTGGGGTGATAGTTGTGTGGGGGAGGGCTGAGGGTGATAGTTGTGTGGGGGAGGGCTGAGGGTGATAGTTGTGTGGGGGAGGGCTGGGGGTGGTAGTTTGGGGGGCTGTAGTTGGGTGGGGGCTGTTTTGTGGGAGGCTGGTGGTGTTAGTTGTTTGGGGGGGCTGGGGGTGGTAGTTGTGAGGGAAGCTGGGGTAGTAGTCGTGTGAGTGACTGTGGGGGGAGTTGTGTGTATGGCTCGGGAGGGGGGGGGGTCGGATGATGGGTGTTGTCTGGAGGCATGGGAGGCTGAAAGAGCTTTATGTTAACTTAAAGGGGGGGGCGCCGAAAAAAAGGGTTTGCACAGAGAGCCATTTACCCTAAGGCCGTCCCTTAGTACGGTACGGTAGATTACTTTATTCTTATGGTGCCACAGATAACATTATACTCACCTGAAATCGAACCATCAACTGTATGTGTGAATGGACACTGAAACAGATAGGGCATTTTCCCTTATCTGTCAGGGCGCCCGATAAGATGAAAATCTGGTGCCGGAAGTGATGTATGGCTGTATATGGCTGTAGCGCCAATCCCAGACGTTGACTACACGCAGAGGTGGTTTGCAGGAATGAGTTCTAGTTGATGTATATACTCTATTATACTTTGCACCGCAGTTATATGATTTGTACACCGTGATGATTGTATATGTATTAACTCCATGTTATGCATGGGCGGATTCCGTCCTCCGTCCAAAGAATGAACACGTTCATTCTTTGGACAGAGGGCTGAATCCGCCCTTGCATAGAATGGAGTGTGACACGAGTGGAGACGCGCGCCTGCATGAATCCGCCGGTGGGTGCCAGCTGCGGAATGCACAAAGGGTTATCCTTCGCCATTCCGCAATGTGCACGTACCCTTAGAGTGTATGAAGGAAGGGACACGCGAATCCAGCTCCCAGATGCCCCCCCATCCTCCGAGTTAGAGGGAAGATCGTTTGGGAACTGATCTTCCCACTGCTGGATAAAGGTTACCACCTGTACAGATATAGCTTTTATACCAGCACCCCCTCTTCCGCTCCCTCACTGCCCGAGCTACTGTAGCTTTTGGTGCAATCCAAAAACATCAGAAGCAGTAATAGAGCCCTAATATTTAGCAGCCATGGAGCGGACCCAGCGCTTCTGGATATGAAGGACCCCGTATCGCACCAGGGCAACATTTTCCAGGTGACGTCCCCCACACTGGAAAACAGGAGACCCAGAAGAAGTGCAGAGTGTGGGGTAACAGGGGGATCAGGAAGGACACAATTTTCCAGTGTGACACCTGTCCTGATCGCCCCGGCCTCTGCATACAGGATCGCTTCAAGGCGTGCCACATGTCATTGGAGTTCTACATTTTCTAAATTCTATCCCTTATTCCTATTTCAGGGGTCATGTTGATCCATGGATTAATTCAATTGCCATTTTGGAGTCGGGAAGGAATTTTTTTCCCAGTGATGAGGCTACTGTCGTCTGCCTTACAAGGTTTTTTTGCCTTCCTCTGGATCAAAATAGGTTAATTTTGATGGACACCTGTCATTTTCAACCTTATAAACTAATAATTGGCCTAAAACCTTTAAATAAATTAAAAATTGTCCCTTTTCCCCAACTAAATAGGCATGGCCGCCATTCCCATTAGAGGCTTGCCATGATGCAATTACAAAGTCCTTGTGCTGCCAGGAGAGTAGAAACCCCCCACAAGTGACCCCATTCTGGAAACTACACCCCATAAGGAATCTAACAAGGGGTGCAGTCGGGATATGGCCCCCTGGTGACGGGCACATTTGTGCAGTGAAAAGGAAAAAAATTGTATTTTACACTTTCACAGCACATGTTCTACAAATGTGCCCATCACCAGTGGGGTCCATATGCTCACTGCACCCCTTGTTAAATTACTTGAGGGGTGTAGTTCCCAGAATGGGGTCACTTGTGGGGGGTGTCCAGTGTTTTGGCAGCACGAGGGCTTTGTAAATGCGATATGGCCCTTGAAATCCTTGAAATGGTGAAATATAACGGAGGCGTTGAAATTCACTAGGCGCTCCTTTGTATCTGAGGCTTGTGGTTGCGTCAAATAGCGCAATAGGGCCACATGTGGGGTATTTCTATAAACTGCAGAAACGGGGCAATAAATATTGGGGTGCATTTCTCTGGTAATAGGTTTATAATTATGAAAGATATTGGATTATAGTTAAATTTTCTTACACACTTAGCTTTTATTTCTGTGACCTAAAGGGTTAAAACACTTTCTGGATGTGCTTTTGCACAGTTTGGGGGGGTGCAGTTTCTGAAATGGGGTGCTTTGTGGGGCTTCATAACATACAGTCCCCTCACATACACTTCAAACGTCAACTGGTCCCTTGAAAAATCAGATTATGAAACTCTTGTGAAAATGCTGCTAAACTTTGAAGCTTCTATTGTCTTATAAAGTTGAAGGCAAGTTTAATAAATGCCGCCAACATAAAGTAGACTTATTGCTTATGCTATTTAATATATAATTTATGTGGCATAACCATTGTCCTTAGCACAAAATTTCAAAGTTAGAAAAAATGCAATTTTTCACGTTATTTTGGGGTTTTTCATAAAGATAGGCTGTAAGTATCGAATGAGCCAGATAGGTAACAGCATCCTGAAGTTATTAATGGATAAAGTGACACACGTCATATTCCTGAAATTTGGTCCGGTCCTTAAGGCCATTTTGGGTTCTGTCTTTAAGAGGCTAAAAAAATCTCAAGTCTTTCAGTACTTATCATCTGTTGTATGTCCTGCAGGAAGTGGTGTATTCTTTCAAGCCTAGAGAGCAGGAGAGGTTTTCTATGTGGATTTTCTACTGCTCTGGACAGTTCCTGACATGGACAGAGGTGGCAGCACAGACTGGAAACAATATACCTCTTCCTGCAGGACATACAGGAGCTGCTAAGTACTGGAAGACAGGAAATATTTAAATAGAAGTAAATTACAAATCTATATAACTTTCTGACACTAGTAAATTTTAAAGAAAACATTTTCTCTAGAGAATTTTACCTAGTTGAGCTTAGATATATCACCACATTGGTATCATACACTAACTATTATTGACTATATGAGTGCTATTATAATATTAGTGTACAGATCCTATGTAGACATTGTATCTGACTACTGTATAGCGGTACTTTTGGATATATGGTGCTTGTATAGTGGTAGTGTTGTACAGATCCTGTGTAGACATTGTATCTGACAACTGTATGGCGGTATTATTGGTTATATATGTGCTTGTATAGTGGTAGTGTACAGATCCTATAGCTGGTATCTGACCACTGTATGGCAATATTTTTGCATATATAAGTGCTTGTATAGTTGTAGTGTTGTACAGATTCTATGTAGACATTGTATCTGACCACTGTATGGCGGTATTATTGGTCATATATGTGCTTGTATAGTAGTAGTACACACATGATCATGTCATTAGGTAAATCCTAGCTATTTTATTTTTCTTGTATTGTTCATAGTGTAATTTACAAATGAATGTGAGAAGTGATAGTTGGCTCCATCCTAGGTGTTGTGTGACATTGTGTATTTTCTGTCATATGGCAGGGATTATATTGAATATGGGCTGCTGGGATATCACTGCCGCGCCTGCTATTTAGTCCCTGTCCAGCCCTGCTCCTAGGTCTGGATGAGTCCCGTACACTAGGTTCCATACCTACTCTAACTTAGGGGTTATCCAGGATAAGAATAAACACAGCTACTTTCTTGCAAAAACAGCACCAGCCCTGTCCTCAGGTTGTGTGTGGTACTACAATTGAGCTCCATTCACTTCAATAGAACCGAGCTGCTAAACCTCAGCCAAACTGAGGACAGGAGAGGTGCTGTTTCTGGAAGAAAGCGGACATGTTTTTCTAAGCCTGGATAAGACTTTAGTCGCCTTCTGACATGAGTCGCTCACCTTCAAGCACTGCACTTGTCTGGTTATTCTGATATCTATCTATTGCGTTTTTATGAGAGAGAAAAGAAGTAGATTTCCAGCCCTTTCTACTGGGTGCCTTTCTTAGTCTGGCCTCTCCCCATTGACCTTTCTGGCACGGGAGACCCCACCAGGAGCATTAACTCCAGCCAGCTTAGCTCAATGGATCACTAAGGCACGCAAGCTCCCTCACCACGTCAAGGTGAAGGCACAAAGAGGGAGCCCTCCCACCCTCCCACAAGCTCTACAAAGTCTTACGTAGCTTGTGCTTAACCAGAATTTTAGTTAAGTTTAAGTCTAGTTGGCTTAGTTGGTTTAAGTCTGGTCTAATTTAGATTTAAGTCCAGTTAAGATTTAAGTTAAGTTAAGTTAATTTAAAATTTAGATTGGAGCAGAGATCAGTTGAGGTGATGCTCTACATGTAGATATCGTCATCATCATTATCAGCATCTTCTTTGTCAGTAATGACAGGATGATATTGATTTGACCACTCCGGGCACACAAAGCTGAACTTATTAAACATTTGCTGATCTTCAGGTTTGATGACGTTTGGTGGTTCAGCAAATTTCATAGGTTCTTCAGCATTGAGGTCAACAGAGGATGTCATCATGATTGCTGGTGGAACAATGCTCCCGACTTCCACGTCCTCCCAATTGATATCCGAGAAGAATGGATGGCTCCTGATGTCCTCTTTGACTCCCAGCCGCTCGAACTGGTCTTTACGCAGCAGGCTTTTTAAGATGTTAACTGCGTCGTCAGTAAGGGACTTTGGGTAGTCTGGAGTATGACAGAGGACAGAGATTTCTGTTTCGGTCTGGTCTCTTCCATAAAATGGACGCTTGAAGGTCAAGAGATTGTAGAGGATGACGCCAATGGCGAAATAGTCGACTCCTCTCCCATGTAGCTGGCGTTTTATCATCTCTGGGGCTGCATATCCTGGTGTACCTCCGCACACAGTTCTGGTCAGGCTATACGCATTTGTCACAGCAAAGCCGAAATCTGTTATTTTTATGTGGCCTTCTCTGGTGAGAAGTATATTTTCTGGCTTCAGGTCCCGATGGATAATATTTCTTCTGTGCAGGAACTCTGTGCCACATACCACTTCGGCTGTGATGAACTTTACTGTGTCGGTATCAAGAGGCGAGTGCTTTTTGACAAATTCAAACAGGTCCCCTCCGGTGGCCAGTTCCATCACATAACAGGCAAAGTTTGGCATGTGAAAGGCGGCCAAGCCATGGATCAAGTATGGGCTTTCATGAGTTAGTTGCAGGATATGGCGTTCTTTAAAGCTGACGTGCCTCTTCTCTGTCACTTTAATGGCAACACATTCACTGCGGATGATGTCTTTTGCCAAGAGGACTTTACCGAAGGTTCCTTCTCCCAGTGAATGGTAGAAGGTGAAGCAGTCCAATGTTAGGGGGACTGTAACAGGTGAGGTCTCTTTAGAGTTGTCAGGGTCTTCTTTGGATGACGGATTCCTGATGTTACTGGGTCCTGGCATTTCACAGGAACGTTCTTCATTGAGTTTAGATGTTCCTCTCCATTTTGAATTAATGATCCATTCCCAACATTTTTGCAGTTGGGCTAAGAACGGGATCTTGGCACTTTTCTTGGCTTCATGGTCCTTCTTCGGTCCGTCGTGGTCCTTCTTCGGTCCGTTGTGGTCCTTCTTCGGTCCTTCCTCTTCGGTCTCCTGTTGATGCTTCTCTTCATATCGTGCCATATAGTGCTGGGCATACAGGAACTCCACGCTATGAATCCGGTCACACAATTCCTGATATTCTTCTTCCATGGCTATTTGGCCCACATAGTGCAAGGCACATATGTCATCCATGTTGTTGGTTTGGTCACACCATTGTTGGTAGTCCTCTAACGTGGCTTCTTGTTCAACGTAGTATAGGGCCCTCAGGTCATCCAGGTTGTGGTACTGGTCACACAGTAGTTGGTGCTCCTGCAGTATGGCTTCCTGTATACGGCTATCTGTTACAAAGGAAAAGAATAGATGTGTGAATTAATAGAAAGAGGTCATATAGGGAATATAGGAGGCTTATTATTACAGAGTGGACACAGAGAGGTAATAATACTACAGAGGGGGCAAAGAGGGGTCCTAATTCCACTGAGGGGACGCAGCATGTCATAATACTACAAAGGGGGCACAGAGGAGATTGTATAGGACAGAGGGGGCTCCGAAGCATCCTATTATTACAGAGGGGGCAGAGACAGCTTTACTACTACACAGAAGATATAGTGGATCCAAATATCAAAGAGGGGCCCTAGTACTAAAGAGGGGACACAGAGGCATTGTTATAATACAGATACATCCTAATAACACAGAGGGGGCAAAACAGGTCCCAGTGCTATAAAGGGGGCACAGAGGGGTCGTTATACCTCCCAGAGGGTGATGGGGTTAGTGATGTTACAGAGAGGGAAAGCGGAAAACATTACAAATGGGTGCGAAATTCAGTCCCTAGTTTCTGGCCATATGCCATGTACTGCCGCTTTAATGCCCTTTTGTCACGGAGAAAACCACAATGAATGTACACTGCAATACATTACTTTTACTATACATATATTATAGTATTGCAGTATATTGTACTAGCTGAGTCTGTTGGGAATGGAAAGTGGAATCTGATTGGTTTCTAGGGGCAACTGAGACAGTTTCACTTTCCACCATGTTTGATAAATCTCCCCCAATGTTCTTTATCCTGTATGGTGAACGTGGGGCATGAAAAACATCCACACATCCCACAATAAAAGTGAAAAAGGACGATAAACTTCTATGGACAGCAGCTTCAGTTTATATTCCTGGGATATAAAAGATGGCTGCCTGCCTCACGCGTCCCTAGGAAGACGAGTAAAACCAATCAACAAGGCCCCAAATACTAAAATTACCTAATGGGGTGGGGACAACAAAGGTGAGTGGTTCACAGGACACCATGCAGCTTACAGCCACTACTGGAGGGGGTAACTACTGTGTGGGGGCGCTATTCCCATGAATCAGCCCCACTGTGTGTGTTCTATGGAGCCCTAAGGATGCATGTACAATTCCAGTTGTTGGTCCTACCTGTGGCGTCCATCAGAGGGATGATAATGCTGTGGCTGGAAGATTTCCTCTTCTTACATGTCATCCGGGCCCAGGCACTTTGCAGGCAGGCTAAGACACGGTTCTTTCTTGGCTTCTTGGTTGTAGTTGGCTGCTCCTGACCGTCATCATCATCATCATCTCCTCTGTCCTTGTCTCTCCTCTCGTCCTCTCCATAATTCTTCTCCTTCTCTTCTGTGTCTCCTTCAAGATGATTCCTCTTGTTTTTTGCCTTCATTTTAGGTTGTGGTCAAATCTATATCGATGATCCAATCCAAGTGATGATATCAGTAAGTGAGAGCGATCCCTCCCATGTATCTCTGCTGAGCGGCAGTTATCAACTGATGGAATGTTACCTGTGCAGCTAAGTGTACAATGTCTGTGTGATGTCATAGCCTTTCCTTTGTGATGTCATAGCCTTTCCTTTGTGATGTCATCAGCTTTCCTTTGTGATGTCAAAGATCAACAGAGTTCCATAGTCTTGTGAGTGAGGGAAGAAATGCACCAACATATATGTGTATAATGTGTATAGATACTAAATATATATATATATATATATATATATATATATATATATATATATATATTCTACTTTTGGAAAAGAAAAAACAATTAATTTGTTTTACAAAAAAATAAAGAGGTTCTGTCTCGGTATCATGTTACAATATCTGTGTATTTTACTGTATAAATGTCCGAAGCAGAAATAGGCCAATAGAATTTGGTTACCCGCTGTTTTAATGTATTTTGTAAAGTTATTAAAAATATTAAAATCAGGCATTTTTGTTAGAAATTTTATATTAAGATATATAAAGATTTTTTTTCTGCCAATTTATCCCATTTTACTGAGACTGTTCTTCTTACTGACCCCCTCTTCATATATACACAACAATGGGGGGCTGTGCTGTGTGTTTCTGTAAATCTTTTACATAAAAACAAATTATTACAACAATAATAACAACGACAATAATATAAATACCGTATAGCTGTAGGGTGTAGAGACAGTATATACAAGTCCACCCAGGTATTAGCTGCTCCAGCCTCATTCTCCCCATACACATCAGTGTAATAACAGCCACATGTGCAAACCACAACCACACTAATAACCCTCCTAACCTCATCTGTGCACAATACCCAACATCACATATACTAACCCCCTGGGCTGCTGGTATCGTCTCACACCAAATAACTGTGCCCACACCCAACACCACACACTAATATACAATAGTGTAGTGCTGTGTGTTACATAGGAGAGTTAGATACAGCAACTCATCTGAGTCTATCACACCAGAGGCCGCCTGGCTTCCCTCATACTCAGTGGTGGACATATCACTTGTGCAGCCGCTATGGCTGCACAGGGGCCCCGGGCAACACAGGGGCCCGCCAGGCTCAGACTATGAGCCTCAGCCTAGCGGGCCCCTCCACTGCCATGATAGGCTTAGATACAGCAGCTCAGTAGACAGTATCGCACATGATAGGCTTAGATAGAGCAGCTCAGTAGACAGTATCACACAAGATAGGCTTAGATACACGAGCTCAGTAGACAGTATCACACATGATAGGCTTAGAAACACCTGCATGTTGCATGTAATATGCTGTGTGATATTGAAAGTTTTATTACCATCGCTGGATACAAAATCCACTGCCCTTACCACATTCGGGCAAGCCACACGGCAGTGGATTTTGTATCCAGCGATGATAATAAAACTTTCAAGATCACACAGTATATTACTTGCAACACGGAAGGTGTCATTTATTATGCTACCTGTCGTGTAATCTCATTTATGTAGGACTCGCCTCGCGGAAACTGAAAACAAGGGTCCGAGAACATGTCCTAGACATCTGGCGAGAGATGGAAAAGGAAGATCTATACCAGCGGAAACCAATTGCCAGACACTGTAAGATGGCACATGATGGGAATGCAAGCCTCCTGAAGATAAGAGACATTGACAGAGTCCACATTGGAAGAAGAGGAGGGGATTTTTTTGGCACATATGGAAACGCGTTGGATCGTTAGGATCGACTGTGTAAGTCCTAGAGCAGGGGTACTCAACAACTTTTAGTGGAGGTCCACTTACCGGGGTCTATTGTCAGGTGAAGGTCCGAGCTGAACATCAGTAGGAAACGTGTTTTGTTAATTTTCACAAAGGTTCAACTATTTACATACAGAATTGCTGCTTATTAGCAGGAAAACGGGCATTTTTTCTCTCTCAACAGCCCTTTGATATTAGGTACAAAAGGGGTGACTGCCCTGGTAGTATATAACCCCCCCTGTTGCTCCCCCAGTAGTGTATAGCCCCCTGTTGCTCCCCCCAGTAGTATATAGCCCCCTTGTGAGCTTCCCCCAGTAGTATGTAGCCCCCCTGTGCTCCCCCCAAGTAGTATATAGCCCCCCTGTGAGGTCCCCCAAGTAGTATATAGCCCCCCTGTGCTGTATGGTGGTATTGATCAGCTCTGGTGTGGCAGTGTCAAATGTGACACCTGGAGCTATTACCTACCAATTTACCAATCCTGTGGTGAGGCATCTTCTAGTTTAGTGCCTAGGGCAGCAGCAGCTGCTAATACGGTCCTGGGATACATATGCATAGTTGCCAACAGTCCCGTTTTCGCCGGGACTGTCCTGGATTTGACAGGCCAGTCCTCACTAAGTAATGTCCTGGGTTTGCCCCGGTAAGCTCCGCCCCTGTGACATCACGCCCCACCCCCGTGACGGCCCCCAATGCATTGAAGCCTAAGCATAGGCTTTTTGGCTGTAGGCTGTATATTCTGCCTCCAGCCACCAGAGGCCGCTCTCTCCTCCCAGCTACAGGACCTGACAGTGAGGTCACTCACTCCTGCCTCTGGGATAGAAGAGCAAGATGGCCGTGTGCTGCAGGGAGCCAGGTAATAAGGTGTCCACATGAGGGGGATTATGCTGAAGGACTGGTATACACTATATACCAGTCACAGCTCTGATTACCAGTCTGATTACCAGTATACTAGCCTCTCACACCAGTGTATAGTTTATAATCCCCCCCATGAGGGCACTTCATTATACCACCAGTATTATACAGTGCTGTGAGACTGCTGGTATACTGAGGAGCCCACATGAGGGGGATAATGCTGAAGGAGATAACGCTATGTACATTGGTATGAGAGGCTAGTATACTGGAAGACTGGTAATCACAGCTGTGACTGATATACAGTGTCCTAGCCTCTCACACCAATGTATATAGCTTTACCTCCTTCAGCATCATCCCCTCATGTGGGCCCCTCAGTATACCAGCAGCCTCGCAGTACTCACTGTATTATACTGGTGGTATAATGAGGGGCCCACATGAGGGCATGATGCTGAAGGATGATGAGGGGCATGATGCTAAAGTCTGCCCCAGTCACCCTCCAGTCTCCCTCAGCTACCCCAAGTAGCCCCCAGTCACCCTCCAGTCTGCCTCAGCCACCCCAAGTAGCCCCCAGTCACCCCGCAGTCTGCTTAAAGAGGACCTGTCACCCCCCCGTGAAGGGGTGACAGGCTCCCAACCCCCCGTTAGAGCCCCCTATACTTACCTCATTGCGCCGGGTCCCGCTTCCTGAGCCGGTCGGGTGACTGAGATTTCAGCCCCCAAAGGCCGGCGCGCTCGCTCACAGGAGAGGCCGATGCTCATAGAGAATGACGGAGCATCGGACTCCCCATTCATTCTCTATGTGCATTGGACTCTCCTGTAAGTGCGCACCGGGCTTCGGGCGCTGAAATCTCAGTCACCCGACCGGCTCAGGAAGCGGGACCCGGCGCAATGAGGTAAGTATAGGGGGCTCTAACGGGGGGTCGGGAGCCTGTCACCCCGGCACGGGGGGTGACAGGTTTCCTTTAACCCTTTAAGGACAGAGCCTGAAATGGCCTTAAGGACAGAGACAAATTTTATGAATATGACCTGTGTCACTTTATTCATTAATAACTTCGGGATGCTTTTACCTATCTGGCTGATTCTGAGATTGTTTTCTCGTGACATATTGTACTTCACATTTCTGGTAAATTGGAGTCGATACTTATAAGGAATCTTTATGAAAAAAAACACCAAAATAACGTGAAAAATATTGAAAAAATGCATTTTTCCAACTTTGGAACTTTTCTGCTTATACAGAAAATGGTTATGCCACATAAATTATATATTAAATAGCATTAGCAACATGTCTACTTTATGTTGGCAGCATTTATTAAACTATATTTCATTTTTTTTAGACAATAGGAAGCTTAAAACATTAGCAGCAATTTTCCAAATTTTCAGTAAAATTTCAAAATCAGATATTTCTAGGGACCTGTTCAGGTTAAAGTGTATTTGAAGAGACTTTATGTTAGAAAGCCCCACAAAGCACCCCATTTCAGAAACTGCATCCCGCAAACTCTGCAAAAGCACATCCAGAAAGTTTTTTAACCCTTTAGTGGAGTCACAGAAATAAAAGCTAAGTGTGTAAGAAATTTGAGAATCTTAATTTTCTGTGCAGAGATTTTATTAAAATCCAATATTTTTCATAATTATAAACCTATTACCAGAGAAATCCACCCCAATATTGATTGCCCCGTTTCTGCAGTTTATAGAAATACCCCATATGTGGCCCTAATGCGCTATTTGACGCAACCACAAGCCTCAGATATAAAGGAGCGCCTAGTGAATTTCAACGTTATATTTGGTCATTTTTGACTGTACCACTTCAGGTTGGCAGAGGCTCTGGGGTGCCAAAACCTAAAAAACACCCCTAAAGGGACACCATTTAGAAAACTACACCCCTTTGAGGAATGTAACAAGGGGTGCAGTGAGCATTGGGACCCCACAGGTGCTTCACAGATTTTCAGAACAATGTGGTGTAAAAGGAAAAATTAAATTTTTTACACTAAAACGTTGTTCTAGCCTTCATTTTTCATTTTTACAAGGGGATAAAGGAAAAACAAAACTCCAAACGTGTAGCGCAGTTTCTCCCGAGTACGGAAATACCCCACATGTGGACATAAAGTGCCAAGCGGGCGCAGGACGAGCCTCCAAAGGGAAGGAGCGCCAATTGGCTTTTGGAAGCTGGATTTCACTGGAATGGATTTTAAGGGCCATGTCGCATTTACAGAGCCCTCGTGCTGCCAAAACACTGGAAACCCCCCACAAGTGACCCCATTCTGGAAACTACACCCCTCAAGGAATCTAACAAGTGGTGCAAATGTGGAACAACGTGACGTGAAAGGGAAAATTTTCATTTTTACTTTCACGGTACAAATGTGCCTGTTATCAAGGGGTCCATATCCTCACTGCACCCCTTGTTAGGTTCCTTGAGGGGTGTAGTTTCCATAATGGGGTCACTTGTGGGGTTTTTCACTGTCTTGGCAGCACGACGGCTCTGTAAATGCGACATGGCATTCATCATCCATTCTGGCCAAATCCAGCCTCCAAAATCCAAATGGCGCTCCTTCCCTTCGGAGGCTTGCCCTTCGCCCACATGCCGCTTTATGTCCTCATGTGGGGTATTTACGGACTCAGGGGGAATTGCTCTACACATTTTGTCTGTTTTTTAATCTTTTAACCCCTTGTGAAAATGAAAAATTTAAGGCTAAACCAACATTATGTGTGTAAAAATGTAATATTTCATTTTCACGCCACATTGTTCCACATTTGTGCCCGTCACCAGTGGGGTCCATATGCTCACTGCACCCCTTGTTAGATTCCTTATGGGGTGTAGTTTCCATAATGGGGTCACTTGTGGGGGGTTTCAACTGTCTTGGCAACACAGAGGCCTTTCAAATGCAACATGGCCCTCGAAATCCATTCCAGCCAAATCCAGCCTCCAAAAACCAAATGGCCTTCCTTCCCTTTGGAAGCTTACCCTGCACCCGCATGGAGCTTTATGTGGGGTATTTTCGTACTCAGGGGAAATTGCTCTACACATTTTGTGTTGTTTTTTTTATCTTTTAACCCCTTGTGAAAATAAAAAATTAAGACAAGATCAATGATTTAGTGTAAAAATTAAACATTTTTTACACTAAATGTTGGTCTAGCCTTGATTTTTTTCATTTCCACAAGGGGTTAAAAAAGAAAATGAACGCAAAACGTGTAGGGTAGTTTCCCCCGAGTTCGAAAATACCCCACATGTGGACATAATGTGCCATATGGGCACAGGACAAGCCACCAAAGGGACAGAGCACCATTTAGAGGCTGGAATGGAGGATGGAGGCCATGTCGCAATTACAAAGCTCCTGTGCTGCCAGGACAGTGGGACCCCCCACAAGTGACCCCATTCTGGAAACTACACCCCATAAGGAATCTAACAAGGGGTGCAGTGAGCATATGGACCCCACTGGTGACGGGCACATATGCAGGTGTGGTGTTAAATTAAAAAATATTTTTTTTTTCATTTTCACGGCACAAATGTGCCTGTCACCAGGGGGCCATATCCCTGCTGCCCCCCTTGTTAGATTCCTTATGGGGTGTAGTTTCCACAATGGGGTCACTTGGGGGGAAGTTTCTACTGTCCTGGCCGCACAGAGGCTTTGTAATTGCATCATGGCATCCTCTAATGGAAATGGCGGCCAGGACAGGTGTCCTGGAAAATGGTGTCCTTCCTGATCCCCCTGTTACGCCACACTCTGCACTTCTTCTGGGGTCTCCTGTTTTCCAGTGTGGGGGACGTCACCTGGAAAATATTGTTCTGGTGCGATACAGGGTCCTTCATATCTAGAAGCGCTGGGTCCGCTCCATGGCTACTAATTATTGGCTTTATTACTGCTTCTGATATTTTCGGATCGTGACGCAATTTACAATAGCTCGGGCAGCGAGGGACCGGAAGAGGGGGTGCTGGTATAAAAGTTATCCCCGTACAGGTGGTAACCTTTATCCAGCAGTGGGAAGATCAGTTCCCAAACGATCTCCCCACTAACTCGGAGGATGGGGGGGCATCTGGGGGCTGGATTCGGCTGTCCCTTCCTTCATACACTCTAAGGGTACGTGCACACTGCGGTATGGCGGAGGATAACCCTTTGTGCATTCCGCAGCTAGCACCCGCCGGAGGACTGATGCGGGCGTATGTCTCCGCTTGTGTCACACTCTATTCTATGCACGGGCGGATTCCGTCCTCTGTCCAAAGAAGGAACATGTTCATTCTTTGGACGGACGACGGAATCCGCCCTTGCATAGAATGGAGTCTATGATACGGGTGGAGAGGCGCGCCTGCATCAGTCCTCCAGCTGCCGAATGCACAAAGGGTTATCCTTCACCATTCCGCAGTGTGCACGTACCCTAAATCTGTAAGTGTACCCTGAGGTACTCACACAGAGTTTGGAGAATTTCACGCCATACCGTCATCTCTTATTGGGACGGTACTGGCGGAAAAGATGTGTCTGGGGGGCAGCGTACGCTACGCTACCCCCAGACATGTCACTGGATGATGAGGATGGTGAGGGTCAATGGAGGAAAGAAGGATCCCCCCATGCATCCTCACTGGCTGTTTCGGTGTCAGAGGCAATAATAACGTATGCGTCCGACACTGAAAACACCCGGTGGGCCATCTTTATACGTGGACTAGTATATGGGGTATGTAAATGTGTACTGGTGTAGTGTAAAACTTTATTTTGTGTAGTGTGGTGTAATGTAGTGTTTTTTTACGTTTTTTTTTAACAGTAAGGAAAAAAAAACTTACGCCAAAAAAGAAGCTGCTGATAAATGCCGCACTTATGTGTGGTACTTATCAGCAGACAGTGGCGGTAGGATATAGGGGGGAAAACGCTCCTACGCCAAAAAGGAGGAGTTGCTGATCAGCGGCTTTCTTAAAAAGAAAAAAAAAATTTGAAAAAACAAAACAAAAAAACCCCCAAATAACTTTACCTAGCTGAGGGGTGCAGAACCCGGCCGGACACTTTTTAACTGTTAGATCGCTGTGATGGGCCGGCCAGTACTGGCTGACCTATCACGGCGATCGTGGGGGTGGCACCGGTGCCATCTCTGTTGGGGACAGTAATGGCGATTGGTTCTGTCCAGGACAGCACCAATCGCCATTGCTTTCCGGGTCACCAATGACCCGGAAAGCTGTATTCAGCTGCTATCGGCTGATCTGTATGGATCAGCCGATAGCATCGATCGTCGCCACGGAGGGGGGGGGGGGGGGCTTTAACCACCCCCTGTGCCGACGAGCAGAGATGGCCTGCTATACATTATAGCAGGCCATCTTCCCCGATCACTGTGTGTGAACATTCTCCCCCCAGTCTGCCCCAGCTACCCCCAGTCTTCCCCAGCTATCCCCAGTCTCCTCCAGCTATCCCAAGTAACCCCCAGTCTGCTTAAACTACCCCCACTTACCACCCAGTCTGCTCCAGTCACCTCCAGTCTGCCCCAGTCTCCCTCCAGTCTGCTCCAGTCACCCCCAGTCTGCCCCAGCTAACCCCAGCCTGCCCCAGCTACCCCCAGTCTGCCTCAGCTACCCCAAGTAACCCCCAGTCACCCCCCAGTCTGCTTGTTATCCCCAGTCACTATCCAGTCTGCCCCAGTCTCCCCCCAGTCTTCCCCAGCTGCCCCAGCCTGCCCCAGCTATCCCCAGTCTGCTCCATCCACCCCCAGTCTGCTCCAGTCTACTCCAGCCACTCCCACTCTGCCCCAGCTACCCCCAGTCACCCACAGTCTGCCCCAGCTACCCACAGTCTGCCCCAGCTACCCACAGTCACCCACAGTCTGCCCCAGTCACCCACAGTCTGCCCCAGCTACCACAGTCACCCACAGTCTTCCCCAGCTACCCCCAGTCTGCCCCCAGCTACCCCCAGTCTGCCCCCAGCTACCCCCAGTCTTCCCCAGCTACCCCAAGTAAGCCCCAGTCACCCCCCAGTCTGCTAAAGCTACCCCCACTCACCACCCAGTCTGCTCCAGTCACCCCCAGTCTGTCCAGTCTCCCCCTAGTCTGCCACAGCTACCCCAAGTAACCCCCAGTCACCCTCCCAGTCTGCTTGTTACCCCTAGTCACCACCCAGTCTTCCCCATTCTCCCCCCAGTCTGCCCCAGCTACTCCCAGTCTGCCCCAGCTACCCCCAGTCTTCCTCAGCTATCCCCAGTCTGCTCCAGCTATCCCAAGTAACCCCCAGTCACCCCCCAGTCTGCTTAAGCTACCCCCACTCACCACCCAGTCTGCTCCAGTCACCCCCAGTCTCCCTCCAGTCTGCTACAGTCACCCCCAGTCTGCCCCAGCTACCCCCAGTCTGCCTCAGCTACCCCAGGTAACCCCCAGTCACCCCCCAGTCTGCTTGTTACCCCCAGTCACCATCCAGTCTGCCCCAGTCTTCCCCAGCTACCCCCAGACTGCCCCAGCTATCCCCAGTCTGCTCCAATCACCCCCAGTCTGCTCCAGTCTCCCCCCAGTCTACTCCAGCCACCCCCACTCTGCCCCAGCTACCCCCAGTCACCCACAGTCTGCCCCAGCTACCCACAGTCTGCCCCAGCTACCCACAGTATGCCCCAGTCACCCACAGTCTGCCCCAGCTACCACAGTCACCCACAGTCTGCCCCAGCTACCCCCAGTCTGCCCCTGTCACCCAACAGTCTGCTCCAGTCACCCTCAGTCTGCCCCAGTCACCCCCCAGTCTGCTCCAGACACCCCCCAGCCTGCCACAGGATAAGTTAACCCACTGTGGAGTCTGTGAGGAATGAAAGGTGGAATCTGATTGGTTGCTAGGGGCAACTGAGCCAGTTTCACTTTACACCATGTTTAATAAATCTGCCCCATATGCGTAAGCTATGGCTTTTTTTTGTGGAGCTGAAGACTTCTATTGAAATCAGTTACCCCCAGTCACCACCCAGTCTTCCCCATGCTCCCCCCCCAGTCTGCCCCAGCTACTCCCAGTCTGCCCCAGCTACCCCCAGTCTTCCTCAGCTATCCCCAGTCTGCTCCAGCTATCCCAAGTAACCCCCAGTCACCCCCCAGTCTGCTTGTTACCCCCAGTCACCATCCAGTCTCCCCCCAGTCTTCCCCAGCTACCCACAGTCTGCCTCAGCTACCGCCTGTCACTCACAGTCTGCCCCAGTCTTCCCCAGCTACCCCCAGACTGCCCCAGCTATCCCCAGTCTGCTCCAATCACCCCCAGTCTGCTCCAGTCTCCCCCCAGTCTACTCCAGCCACCCCCACTCTGCCCCAGCTACCCCCAGTCACCCACAGTCTGCCCCAGCTACCCACAGTCTGCCCCAGCTACCCACAGTATGCCCCAGTCACCCACAGTCTGCCCCAGCTACCACAGTCACCCACAGTCTGCCCCAGCTACCCCCAGTCTGCCCCTGTCACCCAACAGTCTGCTCCAGTCACCCTCAGTCTGCCCTAGTCACCCCCCAGTCTGCTCCAGACACCCCCCAGCCTGCCACAGGATAAGTTAACCCACTGTGGAGTCTGTGAGGAATGAAAGGTGGAATCTGATTGGTTGCTAGGGGCAACTGAGCCAGTTTCACTTTACACCATGTTTAATAAATCTGCCCCATATGCGTAAGCTATGGCTTTTTTTTGTGGAGCTGAAGACTTCTATTGAAATCAGTTACCCCCAGTCACCACCCAGTCTTCCCCATGCTCCCCCCCCCAGTCTGCCCCAGCTACTCCCAGTCTGCCCCAGCTACCCCCAGTCTTCCTCAGCTATCCCCAGTCTGCTCCAGCTATCCCAAGTAACCCCCAGTCACCCCCCAGTCTGCTTGTTACCCCCAGTCACCATCCAGTCTCCCCCCAGTCTTCCCCAGCTACCCACAGTCTGCCTCAGCTACCGCCTGTCACTCACAGTCTGCCCCAGTCACCCACAGTCTGCCCCAGCTACCACAGTCACCCACAGTCTTCCCCAGCTACCCCCAGTCTGATACTACTTCAGAGGGACCCCGTATCACACTGATAATACAGAGAGGGACCCCGCATCACACTTGTAATACATAGAGAGGGACCCCGTATCACACTGATAATACACAGAGAGGGACCCCGCATCACACTGATACTACTTCAGAGGGACCCCGTATCACACTGATAATACAGAGAGGGACCCCGCATCACACTTGTAATACATAGAGGGACCCCGTATCACACTGATAATACACAGAGAGAGACCCCGCATCACACTGATAATACACAGAGAGGGACCCCGCATCACACTGATAATACACAGAGAGGGACTCTGCATCACACTGATAATACACAGAGAGGGACCCCGCATCACACTGATACTACACAGAGAGGGACCCCGCATCACACTGATAATACACAGAGAGGGACCCCGCATCACACTGATAATACACAGAGAGGGACTCTGCATCACACTGATAATACACAGAGAGGGACCCCGCATCACACTGATACTACACAGAGAGGGACCCCGCATCACACTGATAATACACAGAGAGGGACCCCGCATCACACTGATAATACACAGAGAGGGACTCTGCATCACACTGGTAATACACAGAAAGGGACCCCGCATCACACTGATAATACAGAGAGGGACCCCGCATCACACTAATAATACAGAGAGGGACCCCGCATCACAGTGATAATACATGGAGAGGGACCCCGCATCACACTGATAATACATAGAGAGGGACCCCGCATCACACTGATAATACATAGAGAGGGACCCCGCATATCACTGATAATACACAGAGAGGGACCGCGCATCACACTGATAATACACAGAGAGGGACCCCGCATCACACTAATACTACACAGAGAGGGACCCCGCATCACACTGATAATACACAGAGAGGGACCCCGCATCACACTGATAATACACAGAGAGGGACCCCGTATCACACTGAAAATATAAGGAGAGGGACCCCGCATCACACTGATACTACATAGAGAGGGACCCCGCATCACACTGATAATACATAGAGAGGGACCCCGCATCACACTGATAATACACAGAGAGGGACCCCGCATCACACTGATACTACACAGAGAGGGGCCCCGCATCACACTGATAATACACAGAGAGGGATCCCGCATCACACTGATAATACACAGAGAGGGACTCCGCATCACACTGATACTACACAGAGAGGGACCTCGCATCACATTGATAATACATAGAGAGTGAACCCACATCACACTGATACTACACAGAGAGGGACTCCGCATCACACTGATAATACACAGAGAGGGGCCCTGCATCACACTGATAATACACAGAGAGGGACCCCGCATCACACTGATAATTCTCAGAGAGGGACCCCGTATCACACTGATAATTCTCAGAGAGGGGCCCCGCATCACACTGATAATACATAGAGAGGGACCCCGTATCACACTGATAATTCTCAGAGAGAGACCCCGCATCACACTGATAATACACAGAGAGGGACCCCGTATCACACTGATAATACACAGAGAGGGACCCCGCATATCACTGATAATACACAGAGAGGGACCCCGCATCACACTGATAATACACAGAGAGTTACCTCTCATCACACTGATAATACACAGAGAGGGACCCCGCATCACACTGATAATACACAGAGAGGGACCCCGCATCACACTGATAATACACAGAGAGTTACCTCTCATCACACTGATACTACACAGAGAGGGACCCCGCATCACACTGATAATACACAGAGAGGGACCCCGCATCACACTGATAATACATAGAGAGGGACCCCGCATCACACTGATAATACACAGAGAGGGACCCCACATCAAACTGATACTACACAGAGAGGGACCCCGCATCACACTAATACTACACAGAGAGGGACCCCGCATCACACTGATAATACATAGAGAGGGACCCCGCATCACACTGATACTACACAGAGAGGGGCCCCGCATCACACTGATACTACACAGAGAGGGACCCCGCATCACACTAATACTACACAGAGAGGGACCCCGTATCACACTGATAATACATAGAGAGGGACCCCGCATATCACTGATAATACACAGAGAGGGACCCCGCATCACACTGATAATACACAGAGAGGGACCCCGCATCACACTAATACTACACAGAGAGGGACCCCGCATCCCACTGATAATACACAGAGAGGGACCCCGCATCACACTAATACTACACAGAGAGGGACCCCGCATCACACTGATAATACACAGAGAGGGACCCCGCATCACACTGATAATACATAGAGAGGGGCCCCGCATCACACTGATACTACACAGAGAGGGGCCCCGCATCACACTGATACTACACAGAGAGGGACCCCGCATCACACTGATGCTACACAGAGAGGGACCCCGCATCACACTGATACTACACAGAGAGGGACCCCGCATCACACTGATAATACACAGAGAGGGACCCCGCATCACACTGATAATACATAGAGAGGGACCCCGCATCACACTGATACTACACAGAGAGGGGCCCCGCATCACACTGATACTACACAGAGAGGGACCCCGCATCACACTGATGCTACACAGAGAGGGACCCCGCATCACACTGATAGTACACAGAGAGGGACCCCGCATCACACTGATACTACACAGAGAGGGACCCCGCATCACACTGATAATACACAGAGAGGGACCCCGCATCACACTGATAATACATAGAGAGGGACCCCGCATCACACTGATACTACACAGAGAGGGGCCCCGCATCACACTGATACTACACAGAGAGGGACTCCGCATCACACTGATGATACACAGAGAGGGACCCCGCATCACACTGATAATACACTTAGAGGGACCCCGCATTACACTGATCATACACAGAGAGTGACCCCTCATCACACTGATACTACACAGAGAGGGACCCCGCATCACACTGATAATACATAGAGAGGGACCCCGTATCACACTGATAATTCTCAGAGAGAGACCCCGCATCACACTGATAATACACAGAGAGGGACCCCGTATCAAACTGATACTACACAGAGAGGGACCCCGCATCACACTAACACTACACAGAGAGGGACCCCGCATCACACTGATAATACACAGAGAGGGACCCCGCATCACACTGATAATACATAGAGAGGGACCCCGCATCACACTGATACTACACAGAGAGGGGCCCCGCATCACACTGATACTACACAGAGAGGGACCCCGTATCACACTGATAATACATAGAGAGGGACCCCGCATATCACTGATAATACACAGAGAGGGACCCCGCATCACACTGATAATACACAGAGAGGGACCCCGCATCACACTAATACTACACAGAGAGGGACCCCGCATCCCACTGATAATACACAGAGAGGGACCCCGCATCACACTAATACTACACAGAGAGGGACCCCGCATCACACTGATAATACACAGAGAGGGACCCCGCATCACACTGATAATACATAGAGAGGGGCCCCGCATCACACTGATACTACACAGAGAGGGGCCCCGCATCACACTGATACTACACAGAGAGGGACCCCGCATCACACTGATGCTACACAGAGAGGGACCCCGCATCACACTGATACTACACAGAGAGGGACCCCGCATCACACTGATAATACACAGAGAGGGACCCCGCATCACACTGATAATACATAGAGAGGGACCCCGCATCACACTGATGCTACACAGAGAGAGGGGCCCCGCATCACACTGATACTACACAGAGAGGGGCCCCGCATCACACTGATACTACACAGAGAGGGACCCCGCATCACACTGATGCTACACAGAGAGGGACCCCGCATCACACTGATAGTACACAGAGAGGGACCCCGCATCACACTGATACTACACAGAGAGGGACCCCGCATCACACTGATAATACACAGAGAGGGACCCCGCATCACACTGATAATACATAGAGAGGGACCCCGCATCACACTGATACTACACAGAGAGGGGCCCCGCATCACACTGATACTACACAGAGAGGGACTCCGCATCACACTGATGATACACAGAGAGGGACCCCGCATCACACTGATAATACACTTAGAGGGACCCCGCATTACACTGATCATACACAGAGAGTGACCCCTCATCACACTGATACTACACAGAGAGGGACCCCGCATCACACTGATAATACATAGAGAGGGACCCCGTATCACACTGATAATACACAGAGAGGGACCCCGGATCACACTGATAATACACAGAGAGGGACCCCGCATCACACTGATAATACACAGAGAGGGACCCCGCATCACACTGATACTACACAGAGAGGGGGGACCCTGCATCACACTGATAATACACAGAGAGGGACCCCGCATCACACTGATACTACACAGAGAGGGGGGACCCTGCATCACATTGATAATACACAGAGAGGGACCCCGGATCACACTGATAATACACAGAGAGGGACCCCGGATCATACTGATAATAGAGAGGGATCCCGCATCACACTGATAATACACAGAGAGGGATCCCGCATCACACTGATAATAGAGAGGGACCCCGCATTACACTGATAATACATAGAGAGGGACCCCGCATCACACTGATACTACACAGAGAGGGACCCTGCATCACACTGATAATACACAGAGAGGGACCCCGCATCACACTGATAATACACAGAAAGGGACCCCGCATCACACTGATAATACACATAGAGGGACCCCGCATCACACTGATAATACACATAGAGGGACCCCGCATCACACTGATAATACACATAGAGGGACCCCCGCATCACACTGATAATACACATAGAGGGACCCCGCATCACACTGATAATACACATAGAGGGACCCCGCATCACACTGATAATACACATAGAGGGACCCCGCATCACACTGATAATACACAGAGAGGGACCCCGCATCACACTGATAATACACATAGAGGGACCCCGCATCACTCTGATAATACACATAGAGGGACCCCGCATCACACTGATAATACACATAGAGGGACCGCGCATCACACTGATAATACACAGAGAGGGACCCCGCATCACACTGATAATACACATAGAGGGACCCCGCATCACACTGATAATACACATAGAGGGACTCCGCATCACACTGATAATACACAGAGAGGGACCCCGCATTACATCACATAGAAAGCAATGCTGTGACCTTGTCTTAGCAACAACATTCAAGGACGAGTCTTCTGATATTAAAGGGGGTGTCTAAGGGAACACAATGTGGTCCGTACTAGGACAGGTTGATGTGATTGCAGCCCTCTACACTGGGACAGGATCATCCCCCTCTGACTTATTTCTTAATGTTAATACAGATGAGACATCTAGAGCAGTCTCCTACTATTCATATAAAGAGTGGGACCCTGATCACACTGATTAACAAAAGGGATCATCACACTGATAATACACATAGAGGGCCCACATCACACTGTAATACACATAGGGACCCCGCATTCACACTGATATACACATAGAGGAACTGTGATCACACTGATATACATAGAGGGACCCCGCATCAAATGATAATGCACTTAGAGGGACCCGCATCAACTGATAATACACAGAGAGGGACCCGCATCACACTGATAATACACTGAGAGGGACCTGCATCACACTGATCTACATGAGAGGGACCCCGAATCACTATGAATACACAGAGAGGGATGCATCACACTATAATACACAGAGAGGGAGCATACACTGATAATAATACAGAGAGGCCCCGCATACACTTTACTACACATAGAGGGACCCTGGTCCACTGATATCCAGATAGGGACCACGCACACCTGATACCACAGAAAGGGACCCCGCATTACATCACATAGAAACATGCTGTGACCTCTGTCTTAGCACCATTCAAGGACGAGTCTTCTGATATTAAAGGGGGTGTCTAAGGGAACACAATGTGGTCCGTACTAGGACAGGTTGATGTGATTGCAGCCCTCTACACTGGGACAGGATCATCCCCCTCTGACTTATTTCTTAATGTTAATACAGATGAGACATCTAGAGCAGTCTCCTACTATTCATATAAAGAGTGGTCTTGACTCTAACTTCTCATATCTTCCTTTATTTGGCTTACAGCTCTAAATTTTTTTTCAACAATAAAATTCTTATCATCTGCGGCCACCACTAGGGGGCACTAACTGAAGACACATCATGACTGATATTAATAGTGATCATACATTTGTATACACTGAGCTCACAACCTACAATCTTACTGTTGGGGTCGATTCACATAGATACAGTTATATGAGACAATAGTGAAGTGCAGCTCTGCAGTATAATACAGGATGTAACTGTGATCAATTGTTGCATTTTTGTAATATTTTTAAATTTTAATGTAATAAAATGCACAAATGTGAACAGAAAGCGATAGTTTTGGTGGCTGCAGGATATAACTCGGGATCAGTACAGGATAAGTAATGTAATGTAAGTACACAGTGACCTCACCAGCAAAATAGTGAGTGCAACTCTGCAGTATAAAGCCATGTTCATACCCTGGAACAGACCGGCCGTTCCGTGACCCGGCCGGTCTCTGAAAAGATCTTTGGCGCTGCAGCGTTCTGATGCGGGCGCAACCATGCGTGCCCGCATCAGAACTCCCGACAGCACATAACGAAGCGGCCGGGGCCGCTCACTTCATTGTGTGAACTGATATGGTTTCCTACGGCTGCTACTCACTGAATAGTGGCCACAGAAAACTGACATGTCAGTTCTTTGCAGTGCCGCGAGAGATCCCAGCCGGATCGTATACTATGTGTATATGCTCCGGCCGAGATCCCATAGAAGAAAAGGCAACGTATGTTTCCGTACAAAGTACGTCCGTTTTTGCCGATTTCATCAACTGCCGTACTTTTACAGAAACATATGTTGTGTGAACATAGCCTAATACAGGATGTTACTCAGGATCAGTAATGTAACATATGTACTGTACACAGTGACCCCACCAGCAGAATAGTGAGTGCAGCTCTGGAATATAATACACCTTTGTTCGTAGGCTGAGCCTAGTATTGCAGTTTATCCCCATTTGACACTACAGATGACATGTAAGTTCTCTCTTCTGCTTGGAGCATACAAGTCTCTGTTATGGGTGAATGTGGGTCAGCAGCTGTGGCCGCTCTCAGCCTCAAAGGGCCCTTTTACACAGAAAGATTATCTGACAGATTATCTGCCAAAGATTTGAAGCTAAAGCCAGGACTGGATTTGAAAAGAGGAGAAATCTCAGGCTTTCCTGTATGACCTGATCTCTGTTTATAGTCTGTTCCTAGTTTTGGCTTCAAATCTTTGGCAGATAATCTGTCAGATAATCTTTCTGTGTAAAAGGGCCCTTAGCCCTATTACACGGGACGATTATCGTGCGAAAAATCGTTAAATCGTTCGAATTTAAACAATAATCGTTCTGTGTAATTGCAGGCAACAATTGAAAAATCGTTCGTATGTCGTTGATCATTGATTTAGATCTGAACCTAAAATTTTCGTTAATTGTTCGCTAATCGTTCGCTGTAATTCCACATTCGTTCGCTCAAGTTCCGCATTTTTTCACTAATCGTTCAGTGTAATTGCACATTGTTCATTGTTTTTCTGGGATCAGATGGAATAAACGATCATAGTTACGATCGCAATAACGATCATATTAACAATTGTAACTAACAATTATCGTTCTGTGTATTAACCCCTTAACGACACAAGGCATATATTTAAGCCTTGTGGTCGTTAAGGGAGTTCACAGCGGGGCTGCACGGCGACCCCGCTCTTAACCGCCGCGGTCCCGGGTGCCGCCTGTAGACCAGGACCACGGCTATTAGCGGGCACGCTCCGATCGCCATGCCCGCTGCAAAGTTGACAGCTGCATCTGATTAGTAGTTGCAGCCGATCCCTGTTGTCTAGTGGGGTGGATCCACACGTCTGTACCTGCCGGGTGTTAGCGACGTAATGGCGCTGATCCCGGCTCGGCACTCGATTGCTTCCAGCTGCAGCAGCCGAAAGCAATCCAGTGCCTATCTCAATGATCTATGCTGTATAACTATACAGTGTAGATCTCAATGAGAGATCAGTGTACTTATACTAGAAGTAACCCTAACCCCAGGGGGGCTTCTAGTATAAGTGTAAAAAAAAAAAAAAATGTTGTTGTTAATAAAAAGCCCTCTCCCCTAATAAAAGTTTGAATCACCCCCCTTTTCCCATGTTATAAATAAAAATAAATAAATAAACTTGTTTGTTATCGCTGCGTGCGTAATCTCCCGAACTATTCATTTATCATATTCCTGATCTCACACGGTAAACGGCGTAAGCGCAAAAAAATCCCAAAGTGCAAAAAGTTTTGGTTGCTACCAAACCAGAAAAATTGTAATAAAAAGCGATCAAAAAGTCGCATATGCGCAATCAAGGTATCGATAGAAAGAACACATCTTGGCGCAAAAAATGACACCTCACACAGCCCCATAGACCAAAGGATAAAAGCGCTATAAGCCTGGGAATAGAGCGATTTTAAGGAACATATATTTGTTAACAATGGTTTGAATTTTTTACAAGCCATCGCATAATATAAAAGTTATACATGTTATATATCGTTGTAATCGTAAAAACTTGAGAAATGTATATATAACAAGTCAGTTTTACCCCAGGGTGAACGGCGTAAAAACAAATACCCCCCGAATAAACAAAATGCGTTGTTTTTTTTTCAATTTCACCACACATTTACTTTTTTTCTGCTTTTGCAGTGTACTTTTTGAAAAAAGTCAGCCTATCATTGCAAAGTTCAATTAGTGGTGCAAAAAATAAGGGTTCATGTGGGTTTCTAGGTGAAAAATTGCAAGTGCTATGGCCTTTTCAGGAGGAAAAAACGAAAACGCAAAAATTAAAATTGGCTCTGTCCGTAAGGGGTTAATAGCTCTATCCTACCTGAGTAACATCCAACATGGCCGTCATGTCAGCAATAACATTCAGCCAACTCTCTTCATACTCCTGAAATGTATATGCTGTATAGGTTTTAGGCTGCTACATCTACCGCATGTGCTGTTACTATTAATATCTTCAGCCGTGTATATAGTCAGTACTATGTGAGGTATATAGAGCATCTATAGACTGCTGTGATTTTGTATTTCAGATTTCATCGTTGCATATGCTATGTATGAACTGATGAAGTTCAGGGCCCACGAGAAGGGACTTTGCTGACCCCACTGCCAAAAGATCCTCCTAGCGTTAAAGTGGATGACGTACAGTGGGAAAACTACTGACAACATTGTTACCGGTTAGTGTATATAGAGGTAGCCAGGAACCTATTCTGTGATGTTAGGGCCCATCAGCTGGTTGTTTATGAAGCCCCCCTACCCAGGAAAAGAGCAGCACAGCTGGGGCCATGTATATGTAATAATATAGGGGAATATGAACTGTCTTATAATATGTCATCTAGGACAGGCTGCGTTATGAGTGTTCTGCTCTTGGGCGCTTTTTTTTTTGTGTGTTTTTCCCTTTTGTTTTTCATATATTGATATCCAGATGATTATGTTGGATTTGGTGGACTACATTGATGACCAGCGTTTTTTTTGTTTGTTTGTTTGTTTTTAATAAAATGGTGAAAGAAGGAACTGAGGGTGTTTTTTAATCAAAGACTTTTCTCTATTGCATTGTGTTTTATTTTATGCTTAGTAGTGGAAGCTTTCTGATAGATGGCATCCATTGCTAAGTCGGGGCCTAGGTTTAGCCGGTAAAATGGCTAACACTAAACCCTCCCCCCCCCATTATTACCCAAATACCCAATGCATTGGGGTACTGGGAAGAGCCGGGTGCCAGTAGTCCCAGAGCGTCAAATTTGGGGCTCCTGGACTGGGTGGTAGCAGGCCAATTTTGACACTGTGGGATTAGTGGTACCCGGCTGTCCCCAGTGGGTATAGGGGTAATATTGGGTGGGAGTAGTGTTAGCCATTTTATACCGAATGACACTAGGCACTGACTTAGACCTGGATGCCGTCTATCAGACAGCTTCCACTACTAAGCCTGAAATAAAATAAAAAAAAAATAGAACAATACAATAGAGAAACATCCATTATTCAAAAAAGAACACCCCCACCCCCATTGTTGACCTGTTTTCTTTTTCAAAAAAACAATACTGGTCATAGCCAAAGTCCACCTAATCCAAGGCAGTCCTCTGGATACTGATAACTGAAAAATAAAACACACACAAAAAAAGGCCAGGAGCAGAACACCCATCATTGTGACAGGTGTTCCGCACATTACAGTATGCAGCATTTTGGCAGATGCTGCTTACAGTATTCCACACAAGGGGTTAAGTTAGGATGCATAGCATTCACACTTAACCCTTTGTATGCTAGACTGAACAATGTGGACCCCAGGAGATTAAATGAGGATGCATGCCACATAACCCACCACTGCCCGGCTAATACATTACCTGCCCACATAACCCCCAGCTGCCCGGCTAATACATTACCTGCCCACGTAACCCACCGCTGCCCGGCTAATACATTACCTGCCCACGTAACCCCCAGCTGCCCGGCTAATACATTACCTGCCCACGTACCCCCCGCTGCCCGGCTAATACATTACCTGCCCACATAACCCCCAGCTGCCCGGCTAATACATTACCTGCCCACGTAACCCACCGCTGCCCGGCTAATACATTACCTGCCCACGTAACCCCCAGCTGCCCGGCTAATACATTACCTACCCACGTACCCCCCGCTGCCCGGCTAATACATTACCTGCTCACCACTGTCCGATCAGCTGACACAATGTCGGCTGATCGTTGTCTTTCAACAGGCTAAATTGAAATGATAGCAATGGTCTGCTGGCCGTTGGTCCGTGTAATAGGGGTGGTGGCAGCAGACCGCTGCTATCTTCTATGGGCTGTCCGGACACTCTGATCATCTAGACATCCGCTCCCTGCACCATCCTTCCCTTTCCTGCTCGCTGTCTGTGTGTAATAGCACAGACAGTGAGCAAGGAACACTCGCTTGCACCTTAAGGGCTAGTTCACACTACGGAATCCGCACGGATGAGCTCCTGCGGATTTTGTGCGTAGGCAGATTCCGATGTCTGCCCCAAAAAGAATAGCAGATGGCGGAATGTAGCATAGAATAAAATCTATGGGATGCCCAGATGTTCAAGTGGGGGCGCACATGGAATCCACCAGAGCTTATCCGCCAGGATTCCATTGTCTGAACGCGCAATAATGTTGGCTGTGTAATAGGGCCATTACTCTCACTCCAAGTGGGCTATTGTACTTGGATCTACTCACTATGAGGTCCATTATCCCAGTTGCAAATAGATGACTTAGTGTGACAGCTAAATCTAAGTGAGTAATGTACCAGGTACATAGACCCACTATGCCGTCCATTATCCCACATTCTCACACTGAATAAGCTATTTGCAAGTGATTAAATGTACTAGGTACAGAGATCCATGTTATAAAAGAGCAGATATACTAGGTACATAGATCCACATTATAAAAGAGCAGAAGTACCGGGTACATAGATCCACATTATAAAAGAGCAGATATACTAGGTACATAGATCCACATTATAAAAGAGCAGATATACTAGGTACATAGATCCACATTATAAAAGAGCAGATATACTAGGTACATAGATCCACATTATAAAAGAGCAGAAGTACCGGGTACATAGATCCACTTGGATTTAGCATCCTCACACTGACTAAGCTATTTCCAAGTGAGGGAATGGACAGGGTACATAGATTTACTTGGATTTAGAGGCAAACCTAAAAGTATGTTAAGGACTTGTGATGATGTCATGATCATTGGTCACATGACCATGGTCTCCCAGGTCCTTTACCTAGGGGGCGGTGTAACTGAATATGGAGCACAGGGAGCTGCTGGAGAAGAGAAGAGACTCCCTCTTTCAGGGTAATGGGTGACCCGGGAGACAACCCTGTCCTGTCCTGGGGCTGAGAATAGGGAAAGTGGTGGTGGGGGGGAGGAGAGATACCACTAGAAGGGGAGGTGAGAGGAGTCACTGCTGATATTACTGGGAGGAGGAGAGTAGGGCTTAAAACTGCCAGAGTACCTATGGTTGCCTGGATACCAGTGATGCCGTAGAGCTGTGGTTGCCTGGATACCAGTGATGATTAGTACCTGTGGTTGCCTGGATACCAGTAATGCCTTAGACCTGTGGTTGCCTGGATACCAGCGATGCTTTAGAGCTGTGGTTGCCTGGATACCAGTGATGATTAGTACCTGTGGTTGCCTGGATACCAGTAATTCCTTAGACCTGGGGTTGCCTGGATACCAGAGGTGATTAGTACCTGTTGTTGCCTGGATACCAGTGATGTCTCGTATGCGTTGGTTTCCTTGATACCATTGATGCCTAGCATCTCAGCTTTCTTCAGCACAGCACACGTGATGCCAGTCGTGCGCTGAGCGCTGTGAAAGGGAGCAGCCATTGGCTCCTTGCTGCCACTGTCAGTGCTGAATTTCTTCATCAGGAGCGCTCACAATTAGGGCCAGCTCACATGGAGGCAAAGTTGCCGAATCCCGCCTGCCTCAGCGTGTCAATGGGATGGCTCGTGTGCCTCCGCTTCCACTGCTCTCCGCTCAAAGAATTGACATGTCCACTAGCCATCCCATAGACACACTGTGTGACACTAAGGCAGGCGGACATTCCGCCACTTTTGCTCCGTGTGAACTGGCACTTAATAATGCCACTTGCAGCACCCGGTGTGGGGGGAGCGGGACAAACATAAATCAATATATATAGTGTTTGTTCTCCATCTTTGCTTTCTCTTACAGATGAGCCGGCTCTGTAGCTGGCAGCAATGCAGTATATCAGTGTCACTATGTGCAGCATTTACACTCATCAGTCCTGATCACATAACAATCATTTTACAGCATCACAGTTTATGATTAATGATGGTTTTATTGTTAATATTCTCCTTTGTTATAACTGATCATTTATCACTGCGATTGCTCAGAAACAAGTGAATATTGGTGATATTTAGCAACATTTCATGGGTGATTAATATGGTGTATTCAAGCATAAGCTTAGGGTGCATCCACCGCTAACTGCTCCTCCCTCATCACTGACTGCTCCTTCCTCCCTCACAGGCCCCTCTTCCATCACTGACTGCTCCTCCCTCATCACTGACTGCTCCTCCCTCACAGGCCCCTCCTCCATCACTGACTGCTCTTCCCTCATCACAGGCTCCTCCTCCATCACTGACTGCTCCTCCCTCATCACTGACTGCTCCTCCATCACAGGCCCCTCCTCCATCATGACTGCTCCTCCCTCATCACTGACTGCTCCTCCCTCACTGGCCACTCCTCCATCACTGACTGCTCCTCCCTCATCACTGACTGCTCTTGCCTCACTCACAGGCCCCTCCTCCATCATTGACTGCTCCTCTGTCACTTACAGGCCCCTCTTCCATCACTGACTGCTCCTCTCTCACTTACAGGCCCCTCCTCCATGACTGACTGCTCCTCCCTCATCACTTACTGCTCCTTCCTCACAGGCCTCTCTTCCATCACTGACTGCTCCTCTCTCACTTACAGGCCCCTCTTTCATCACTGACTGCTCCTCTCTCACTTACAGGCCCCTCTTTCATCACTGATTGCTCCTCCCTTACAAACAGGCCCCTCCTCCATTACTGAATACTCCTCCCTCATCACTAACAGTCCTCTCCTCTATCACTGACTGCACGTCCCTCACTCACAGGCCTCTCTTCCATCACTGATTGCCTCTTCCTAATCAATGACAGGTCCCTCCTCCCTCACTCACAGGCCCTTCCCCATCACTGTCAGACTCCTCCTCCATCACCAACTGCTCCTGCCTCATGAATGGACAAATGGACCCTGACTTGGATTACACCAGATAGCACAATACTCCCTTCGAAATGATCGCGCAGATGACCAGATTGGCAAGGTCCTGGGATTGCAGTGATAGGGCTAATAGAGAGCACTCTAAACAACAGGTAGATACAAATGGAATTTTTTTTACTGAACAAGGGACGTGTTTTGGCTCTCGCATCTAATAGAGTTTACAAAGCCTCAAATCCAAAGTAATTTAAAGGGCAAGCCCCATCTATTAGATGCGAAAGCCGAAACACTTGTTCAGTAAAAGACTCTCCGTTTGTATCGACCTGCTGTTCAGAGTGCCCTCTGTTAGCACTATCACTGCAATCCCAGGACCTTGCCAGTCCGGTCATCTGCAGGGCCATTTCTAAGGAAGTATTGTGCTATCTGGCGTAATCCAAGCCAGGGTCTATTCATCCTTGTTACACCTAGTCGCTGACTAGAGTGCATCCCGGCCAGCTGTACTGATTCCCCTGGATATAATAGCTCTGCATAGAGCTGTGCTTAGTGCACAACCGACTAAGGTGAGTGTGCAGTTACAGGCACCTTGTCTGCACTGTTTGTCTGACCTACTTTATACCAGGGCTGTAAACTCTGAGCTAGTTTTGGGTGGAGTCGGAGTCGTAAAAAAATTTACCCACTTCGACTCCAGCTTTTAAATAATCTTATCAAATTTATATCAAAACAATTCTAAAAATTTTTAAGTTTTGATCATCAATATATTTTATGAGCAACATTCAAATAGGACACTGCCCCTATTAGATAAGGGTGATCGGGAAAAAGTTGTCGGTCACTATTTGCCAGTTGTTTCTGAGCTTGAGTCCATTGTTTGGGTGGAGATCTGTGCTGTTCTCTTCCTGGATGCTGGATGACTGTATATGAGCAGCAGTGTAATGAGAAGGAGGAGGAGAAACCATAAATAGTGTAGATTGTGTGTTTGTGCGCTATGACTGCAGCAGGTTATGTGTGTGTGTGCTATGGCTACAGCAGGCTGTTTGTGTGTGTGTGTGTGTGCTATGGCTGCAGCAGGCTGTGCATGTGGTCTATGGCTGCAGCAGGCTATGTGTGTATGTGTGTGTGCTATAGCTGCAGCAGACTATGTGCGTGTGCTATGGCTGCAGCAGGCTATGTGTGTATGCTATGGCTGCAGCAGACTATGTGTGTGCTATGGCTGCAACAGGCTGTCTGTGCTATGACTGCAGCAGGCTGTGTGTGTGAGTGCTATGGCTGCAGCAGGCTGTGTGTGTGTGTGCGCTATGGCTGCAGCAGGCTGTGTGTGTGCTAGGGCTGCAGCAGGCTGTGTGTGCGCTGTGGCGACAGCGGGCTGTGAGTGTGTGCTATGGCTGCAGCAGGCTGTGTGTGTATGTGTGTGTGCTATGGCTGCAGCAGGCTGTGTGTGTGCGCTGTGGCTGCAGCGGGCTGTGAGTGTGTGTGTGTGCTATGGCTGTAGCTGTGTGTGTGTATGCTATGGCTGCAGCAGACTATGTGTGCTACGACTGCAGCAGGCTGTGTGTTTGTGTCTGCTAGGGCTGTAGCAGGCTGTGTGTGTGTGTGTGTGCGCTGTGGCTGCAGCGGTCTGTGAGTGTGTGTGTGCTATGGCTGCAGCTGTGTGTGCATGCTATGGCTGCAGCAGGCTGTGTTTTGGCTATTGAAATTAAAGGGGTACTCTGGGCAACAGTGAAAAATCCAGGGGGAAATTGGGGTGGTTGGTTCATAATAAAGAAATTCTATTTACCTGTTCCCGTGAAACCCATTATCCTGGTCACGCCCCTCTGGGGGGTGGACCTCTCAGACATCTGCACATGTGTGCACATATACTGGTTTTCAGGCCAGGCTGTGAAGGCCTCATCTCCTGGAGCAGCAGGAGAAGGATACAGGTAGAATATGAAGCGATAGAGGAGACTGACAAAAAGCTCAACAACTGGAGAACGTCTGGCAGATGAGGAGCGGGCGTGACGCCCCTGAGGATCAGATGGGGACAGAGACGGCTGAGCCGCAGGTATCACCTCATACATAGACCCACATTAGATTTCCACTGTGGTTATTGGTGCGGAAATGGCACAGATTTTCCCTTTGACAAATAATCCCACAAGATTTCTGCTGCACTTAATCCCTCCTTGACTGGAGTGCTGCAAAATATTTTTAGGAAACAAAAGATACGAAGATGGAAAATAAAGATATTGGGGGAGATTTATTAAACCTTATGAAAAACTATATGTTCCTATAGTGCATGGAGCGCTGAGGATGAGTAGGATTCTTGCTGTCATCCTTCGGCACCGTTTCTGTTGAATTAGGAGATTAATCCGTATGCTAATAAGTTGTTTTGGGCACTGTCCAGCCCGCTCTGCTGATATTCATTAGGGGGGTGGAGCGGCCAGGGGGCAGATCAGTACATGTTGGAGCTGTAGCCCCTCCCCCAGTGCACCAAAACAACTTACAATTTAGGGATTTAACTCCTAATATCACAGAAATTGTGCTGAGGATGAAGGGAAGAAACTTAACTTCATCCTCAGCACCCTGTGTGAGAGATATCACCAGTAGTAATAGTTTCCCTTTAACATTGCAGTACAAAGTGTATAACACTGTCATTAGTTCTGTAGGTGTTCAGTAGATGACAGATTTGCTTTAAAGGAATTATCTAGAATTAGAAAAACATTCTTCCAAAAATAGCGGCATACATGTCCTCAGGTTGTGTGTGGTATTACAACTCAGTTCCATTCACTTCAGTGAATCTGAGCTGCAATTCCATGAACAAACTGAGGACAGGAGTGGTGCTGTTTCTATAGGAATATGGTCATGTTTTACTAATCCTGGATAACCTCTTTAAGGTTTTTAGTCTGGTTTTGCCAAACAAATAAAGGATTGTTCTGGAGACTCAAAAATACCCCCCTTAATTTACTAATACATTGCTTTAATAAAGTTACATTACTTTCTAAGATAACTTTATTAAAATAAATGTATGTATTTTGGTAGCAAATAGTCGACCATTTATTCATACATTTCCAGCAGGAATAAAAGGAGTGACACAATGCAGAGCGCTCAGAAGAGACGCTCCACAATTGCTTTCGGGAATATGAGTTTTTCCTAAACCAGACATGTCAGGAGAGCTGACCGATCCTCCAGATCCTCTGATCAGTGCTTTACTCTCTCATATAGTCGGCTAGTGTGATAACTTGTGTACAAATGATTCTGACCACTGCATGGCGGTATTATTGGCTGTATTGTTCTTTGTGTAGCGGTAATGGATACTTGTCACCTGTGCCTGATCATGTGACTTGGTGTTTCCATGGTCCACTGTTATTTTCCTTCTTATGACCATAGTGTAGTTCACATGTTTAAGCAGGTATCGAAGACTGTCATAAAGTAAAGCAAGAGTGCCGTGACATGCGTTGTGTACTGAAATAGGAGGTAACACCCCCCCCCCCACACACACACACACACCTACACCTAATGGGGAAATTGCCTAACTACCGGGGGCATCTACTTATGAGGGGTGATTAACCTACTGCACTTCTGCCCCTTCATTCTAGCAATCAGTAAGGGTCTCAGCACCTTTTCCCCACCCACACAATCTTCTAGCGTGTCACTATGACATATCAGAAGTTTGTCCAAATAATAGGAAACCTTTAAAAAATGTTGAAAATTTAACTCACCCCCTTTTTCCCATTTTTCAAATAAAAATGTAACTAAAAACAGCCAGACTTGGTATCACCATGTGCGGAATGATCCGGACACTACCTGGAAGTAAAGACACAGACACAAAGATGTAACGGGGTAAAAAAAGATATTTTATTTCAAGTTATAGGGAGAGTAATTTGACATGTATGACTGTGGGGGCTGTGAGGCTGAGATGATCCTGAGGAAGGCAAAAACCCCTAAGAGGGAAGAGTCAATTGTCCTCAAGGGGAAAAATTCCTTCCCGACCCCAAATGTGGCGATCAGAGCAAGTCCCAGGATCACAGCCGCTATCTATGTGTAGTGCATGTTTATGTGTATATATGTGTGTGTGTGTAGTCGTCATGTGTCTGTGAGGTGCGATACTTACCAGGCCTGTAGCGGAGAGTTCAGGGATAATAGCGCTGTGGTAAGATCACTGGTGTCAATGGCCCCAGGGCTACAACAAGCAGCTATTATTCCTGAACTCTCCAGGTGCCAGATGGAAAATACTCACCGGCTGCTCCTGGGGTGTAGAGGGTCATCAGGAGGTGGTGGTTTCTGATGCCAGCAGACGTGAATTTACTGTGCAGCGGCAGGAGGGGGTTAAAGGAGTCTTCGCCTCCTTTTTCTGATTTTAAAGGGGTCCTCCTTTTCCCCATTTGAGGCAAATGAACCCCAATGATGTTAATGGCGCCTTATTTGCCTTTTGATGTTACAGTGGTTATCTGGGGAGCCGAAAAGGCATTTCCTTTCCTCTCTCACCGGCATCTCACTTCCAGTTTGGTGGCATCTCATCCTGACAACTTCTGACCTGGCACAGAGGTGGCGGCTGAGGTGGGAGATCAGGTACTATGGTGTGATCGCCACATGTGGGTGAAACCAGTCCCGCAGGTAGTGGCCAATGTATCCACAGTGTTGGAATGTCGTGTGTACATTGGCTACCACTGGTTTCACCCACATGTGACAATCGATGCCCAGTACCTGCCCACTGTCTCAGCCCGCTGCCTTTATGCCAAGTCAGATAGTGTAGAATGAGAAGACACCAAACCGCAGGAGAGACAAAAGGAAAGATAATGCCTTCTAGCTCCCTAGCTAACTTATCTAAGGCGCCTCCTCCAGACCCCTCTAGGTGTTCTTAGAGTCTAGTCCTCCTATTTTTGATGGTAAAGGGGGTTCCTCCTTCCCCCATAAGAGGCAAATAAATCTTCCGGATGTTATGGGCCCCTAATTTGCCTCTAGATGTTAAAAGGGGTTATCTGGGCAGCTGAAAAGATATTTCCACCATTACCAGCATCTCACTTCCAGTTCGGACTCATCTCATCCCAACATCTTCTGACCTGGCAAAGGTCTGAGACAGTAGATCAGGTACTATGGTGTGATCACCACATGTGGGTGAAACTCACCGCCAGCAGTGGTCAATGTACGCGCAATGTTGTGATGACATTGGCAACATTGTTTGTACATTGACCGCCACTGGTTTCACCCGCATGCGACAATCACAACAAAGTACCTGGCCCACTGTCTCAGGCCGCCTCCGTTTTGCCAGATAAGAAGATGATGGTGCAAGAGGAGGCCAAACTAGAAGTGAGACGCCGGCGAGGAAGGAAATGCCTTTTTAGTAACCTAGATAACCCCTTTAAGGGCACCTCCTCCAGACCCCTCTAGGTGTTCTTAGAGTCTAGTCCTCCTATTTTTGATGGTAAAGGGGGTTCCTCCTTCCCCCATAAGAGGCAAATAAATCCTCCGGATGTTATGGGCCCCTATTTGCCTCTAGATGTTAAAAGGGGTTATCTGGGCAGCTGAAAAGATATTTCCACCATTACCAGCATCTCACTTCCAGTTCGGACTCATCTCATCCCAACATCTTCTGACCTGGCAAAGGTCTGAGACAGTAGATCAGGTACTATGGTGTGATCACCACATGTGGGTGAAACTCACCGCCAGCAGTGGTCAATGTACGCGCAATGTTGTGATGACATTGGCAACATTGTTTGTACATTGACCCCCACTGGTTTCACCCGCATGCGACAATCACAACAAAGTACCTGCCCCACTGTCTCAGGCCGCCTCCGTTTTGCCAGATAAGAAGATGATGGTGCGAGAGGAGACCAAACCAGAAGTGAGACGCCGGCAAGGAAGGAAACGCCTTTTTAGTTGCCTAGATAACCCCTTTAAGGGCACCTCCTCCAGACCCCTCTAGGTGTTCTTAGAGTCTCGTCCTCCTATTTTTGATGGTAAAGGGGGTTCCTCCTTCCCCCATGAGAGGCAAATAAATCCTCCGGATGTTATGGGCCACTATTTGCCTCTAGATGTTAAAAGGGGTTATCTAGGCAGCTGAAAAGATATTTCCACCATTACCAGCATCTCACTTCCAGTTCGGACTCATCTCATCCCAACATCTTCTGACCTGGCAAAGGTCTGAGACAGTAGATCAGGTACTATGGTGTGATCACCACATGTGGTTGAAACTCACCGCCAGCAGTGGTCAATGTACGCGCAATGTTGTGATGACATTGGCAACATTGTTTGTACATTGACCGCCACTGGTTTCACCCGCATGCGACAATCACAACAAAGTACCTGTCCCACTGTCTCAGGCCGCCTCCGTTTTGCCAGATAAGAAGATGATGGTGTGAGAGGAGACCAAACTAGAAGTGAGACGCCGGCGAGGAAGGAAACGCCTTTTTAGTTACCAAGATAACCCCTTTAAGGGCACCTCCTCCAGACCCCTCTAGGTGTTGTGAGTGTCTATTCCTCCTATCTCTGATGGTAAAAGGGGGCTCCTCCTCCCCCATGTGTGGTAAATGTATCCTCCGGATGTTATTGGCGTCCCATTTACCACTTGATGTTCCGGACGCCTCCTCCTCCAGACAGCTCCAGATGGTCGGGTGTCTTCTCCTCACTCTGGCGGGCCGGTGTTACCTAGATAGGATATATAACAAGCAATGTGTTAATAATGACAGGTTACATATATAGGCTCCATATGAATATACAGTCAGAATAAAAGTGATCTGAGGTGTGATGGGATTTTGGGTACTCACCTTTACTCCTCCTTGGTGGCGCAGCAGCAGCAGAACAGCGCCCGCAGTCTATAAGGGAAGGAGAAAAACCAGCATGACTTTCCTGAGATCAGACCCGTCAGCAGTGATGGGGAATAGACATTACACTGGAGAGAGGGGACTCAGTGCTATCCTAGTGGGTGAGATACAGGCGGCACCATGTTACTTGTATGTCTGTATTATGTACATGAGGCCTTTCATGGTTATTATATGTGACTGGTAATATAATATATAGTGATGACATGAGGATATACAGTGCAGCAATAGAGGTGTGTTATCATGTAAGTGTATCATCCCATATATTTACCTGGATAAGATGGATCTCCTCCTGCTGCTGCTTCTGCTGAGGAGAAGTGACCAAGAAATGGAGGGAAATCAAAGGTTAGTGTAAGGAAACCAGAATTTCTGAGCACATTATATAGAAACAATATAAAGCAAATGTATTCCTATAGCTGGGCCATCAGCTCCTGCAGCTACATGTATTATAGTCAGGTCTAGTTCTATCCTTCCAGCATTTATTACCAGCTCTATTCACACCTGCAGTAATATAATATTCACCATTACCCACAATAGAAATTAGATCCACCTCCAAATAGAGCGCCCCCTGTCCTCTCTATACAGGATGGTAAATAACAAATCCTTGTATTCACAATGTTATCAGCTTTGTTTCATTACCTGGGGATCTCCTCAGTCGTCGCCTCCTCGTCCTCCTCTTCTTCTCTGTGTATAGAATGTAAACCATCTCATATATAAATGTATTATTATATCACACATTATATGGTTCATTGTAAAGAAAGTGATTGCAAAGGTAATGGATTGAGCTGTACATTGCTGTATGCATTTACCATGATAGTACTATATATGTCGGGAACAGACAAAAAAAACATGTATTCACAATACATAAGCTTTGTTTCATTACCTGGGGATCTCCTCGGTGGTCGCCTTATCCTCCTCTTCTTCCTCTTCTCTGTGTATAGAATGAAAACCATCTCATATATAAATATATTGTTATATTACAGATTATAGAGTTTATTGTAAAGAAAATGATTACAAAGGTAATGAATTGTACATTGTGTTGACCATAGTGGTACTATATATGTCAAGTAAACTAAAGTATGAAGTGTATGGGGACCTTAATGGCTATCTCACAGTGTCAGCAGTTTGGTATGTGAATAAATGCTGTTCAAATAAATGGAAAAATATGATGCTATGTCTAACTAGAGCGCCCCCTATCCTGTCCTCCTGCAGCTCCTCTCTCTATACTGGATGGTGAAAAAATAAACATACAACACTATAAGCTTTGAGCCCTCACCTGGGGATGTCCGCCGCCTCGTCCTCGTCCACGTCTTCGTCAACTTCACTGAATATAGAATATAAACCAGCTCATATTTATACATATATGAAGATCTATTAAGACCCGTGTATGCCCAGGGGCGCACATTGGTAAATCTGCCCCATAGATTTTGGGGATATGTGACTACACAGAGTTTTGAGTGGGGAACTCTGATCTCCATGGACTCATACTGTCAACCCATATAATGTAGATGATTTTATCTCTTCTTCATACTTACATGATGGTCTGCAGGTTAGGGTGCCAAGTTCGTAGTGGAAACCGGCCCTTCCTGTAACAGAGAACATAGGTTTGGTTAGGATGATTTTTACTTTGTCCCATTTGAAACGTTCAGAAAATGTTATTTATTGTGACGTCTCAATAAAAACATGAATTCCACTAATGATATTTATTAACCCCTTATCATCACTGCCAGTTGTCTCCCTAACACTGTTGCCCTATTTTTAAAATTTGACATGAACAATTTTTCATGGCAGTAACTTTTTTTCATGCCTCTAAGTGATTCTGACATTGTGTTCCATGACACATCAAGTGGCAGTGTTTTTTTGTAAAACAGGGTGTGTTCACATGTACCAGATCCGCTGCGGATTCAGTACTGTGAAGGTGAATGGGTCCCATACATGCAGCGGGGCCACGGCTGTGTGAGGCTCCCGGCTCCCCTCACTTCTCTTCAGCCAATCAGTGCTGCCGTGCACTGATTGGCTAAAGAGGAGCGAGGGGAGCCTCACAATGCCGCGGCGCCGAGCAGGTAATGTATGCTCGGGGACGGGGCTGCAGGCTGTGGCGGGCGGCGGTGGATCCGCTGCGTGTATGGAACCCATTCACCTTCACAATACTGAATCCGCAGTGGATTTCGCTGCAAACTCGCAGCGTGAAATACGCTGCGGATCCAGTACGTGTGAACGTACCCTAAAAAATCTAAAATTTCTTGAACACATAGGATTTTAGTTGAAATTCTCTACTTGCCTGATAAATTAATTATTATTGATAATTTACAGAATAGTTACCTTATGTTGGCAAAATTTTATATTTAATTTTTAAATTTTGTTTAGAACGTTTAAGAGCTTAAACATTTAGTAGCAGTTTCCATATTTCAATGAAAATGTAAAAAATATTTTGGAACCACCCTATTTCAAAACCTGCACCCCCTAAACTTGCACCCCCTCCTGAGGAAAAAAATCAAATCAACTTGTGTCAAAATTAATTAAAAAAATTTTTTATTATTCCCTCATTTTCTAGTTTAATAGTTTTTTTTTCTCTGTAACATAGCAGCCGGTGTTGGCAGAGAACTGCAACTCCATATTTATTCCCTGATTCTGAAGTTTGAGAAATCTGTTAATAGCGTCTCTAGAGCTCCACATGTCTGACACATAGGTCTTAGACACCAAGGAGCACCTAGTGGATTTAGGGGTCCCCTTTTATTTAGGATATTATGTAGGCCTCATATCAATTTGCAGAGGACTTGGGGTGCTAACATATTTTTGTGTGAAATGTTGATGTTTTTTTTTTTTTGTGCATTCTAGGCCACATATGATCACTTTTTATTCTATTCTTTTATGGGGTGAAGCAAGTAAAAAACAGAAACAAACAAACTATGGTAAAAATGATTTATTTGATGTCATTGCTGTTTTTTTGATGTAGTGTTATTACCTGAACATCCATGGCGCATCCATGATCTTCATCTTCCACCTATTACATGACAAAAAAATTGCATATTATAAAGGAAATATTAGTCAGTCCTCCAAGTGCTGCATATTGGGGAGGTTTTATAGAAACTGGTAAATTGCAAATCCACTGCCCAGATTTATTAAAACAGATGATCTGACTATAAAAGCGCTCTTAGCACTGGGTATTTGGGTTTAAATATTTGAAAAATTTGCGTAAAATCTTGGTTAAACTATGTTTAACGTACAATATGTGAGTGCACCTTTAAAAAAGTCTTCTTACTTTTCTTATATTTAACCAATGGACATTTTTTAACATACCCAAGGTGACGTTGCTAGTTCTCCCTTCTGTGTACCTGAGTAAGTGTCTTAAAGGCGCGGCTTAACCTCTAAAGTGCCACCGCTCCGATTCCCCCCTGCCTTTCCCCTATCAACTTGACTGATTGTTTTGGCTTGGCCGTCAGTCATGATGATAGAGGAGACTTAGTTGAGACAAAGGGCCATGCTACACGGACTAATCGGCAATGTAAATGAGTGCCGACCTGCTAGATTGTCCATCATTTACTGAGCCTAATACACGCCTCAATAATAGAGCAGCAAGGGCTGTTTATATCTTTGGCGATGTCCAAGCAGTCCTTATATATAAAGTATATACATGTGCTTCTGCTCGCTTCCCGGTATACATGTGCTTCTGCTCGCTGCCCGGTATCTTCCTGGCTGCTGCTGCTGCTGCCAGGAAGATACCGAGGAGCAGGCAGAAGCACCAGGGAGCGTGGAGCATAGGCTTGTTGGTTTTAGACGAGACCCCCTACAAACATGTCTTTGTGACTGATGCAACTATAATATTACTGTAACATATATTACTATGAGATACTTACACCCAGTTCTCGAACTCCTCTCTGATTTTTTCATCCCTGTTAGGGATAGAATAGAGAAGATAGTGAAAACCTAACACACATCAAGGGACATCAGTTTTCTAGGAGAACTTCATCAATAAGAAGACAATTTAGGCATTCTCACCATGATCGGTGTCTATAGGGGAGGAATTATAGGGTCACACAAGTTTTATGTTTTAATTTTACATTTAAAGAAAATGCTGCAAAGTTTGCTAGAAAAAAATGCAAGTAAAAGCAAGCAAAAATTTTTCTTTCAAATCAGCTGGTGCCAGAAAGTGCCAGAGATTTGTAATTTACTTCCATTAAAAATCTCAAATCTTCCATTACTTATCAGCTGCTGTATGTCCTGTAGGAAGTGGTGTATTCTTTCCAGTCTGTAGAGCTTGTGAGGTTTTCTATGTGGATTTGCTGCTTCTCTGGACAGTTCCCGTCCCAGACAGAGGTGGCAGCTGATACCTACTTGAAGAGTTTTTTTAATAGAAGTAAATTACAAATCTCTGGCACTTTGTGGCACCAGTTGATTTGAAAGAAAAAATTTTCCTGAACTACCCCTTTAAAAAAAAAACCTAATTAAAAAAAACACAGATTTTTGTAGGCTTGTTGTTACTGGCCTCTCTTCCTGTCAATCATTCTGACGAGTGTGCTGACAGGCAGACAGCGGTGACTAGATATGTGCACCCAGATGACTACCTCCCCGTCTCTGCCTGCTGCGCGCTCTAGTAGTCAAACCTCTTTTTCCCTGGTATACAGCTTCTGCTGCGGCTGGTATGTGCCCAGGCTGCTCAGGAGCTGTATACAGTGCTCCAGGGAACCATATCAGCCCAAATGTGCTGATTGGTTCCCTTTAAGACGAGACCTCCCTTCAAACATGTCTATGTGACTGATATAACCAATATATTATTCTAATATATTTCACTATGAGATACTTACTCCGAATCCTCCTCCTCTTCTTCGATGTCTTCATCACTGCTGTTAGGGATAGAAAAGAGAACATAGTGAAAACCTAACACACATTACAGACATCAGTTTTCTGGCAGAACTTTAATACTAGTTGATTTGGAAGATTTTTTTTTACATTATTATATTTTACTATGAGATACTTACTCCGAATCCTCCATATCCTCCTCCTCCTCCTCGGTGTCGTCCTGGCTCCTGTTAGGGATAGAATAGAGAAGATAGTGAAAACCCAACACACATTACAGACAGCAGTTTTCTGGCACAATTTCAATAAGAAGACAAGTTATATAGAGACATCCTGGCGCTGATCGGTGTCTATAGGGGAGGAATTATAGGGTCACACAAGTTACAGTTTTAGTTTTACATTTAAATTAAATGCTACAAAGTTTGCTGAAAAAAAACAAATAATGTGCAATTAAAGGGGTAGTTCAGCAAACATTTTTTTCTTTCAAATGAACTGATGCCTGAGATTTGTAATTTACTTTTTTTATTAAAAATCTCAACTCTTAAGTACTTATCAGCTTCTGTATGTCCAGCAGGAAGTGGTGTATTTTTCCCAATCAGGTGAGCAGGAGAGGTTTTCTATGGGGATTTGCTGCTGCTCTGGGCAGTTCCTGTCACAGGCAGAGGTGGCATCAGAGAGCACTGTGTCAGACTGGAAAGAATACACCACCTCCTGCAGGGCGTACAGCAGCTGAGAAGTACTGGATCTTTTTTTTTAATAGAAATAAAATACAAATTTCTGGCACTTTGTGGCACTAGTTGATTTAAAAGATTTTTTTTTTTTTTAACTACCCCACTAAAAAAAAAAAAACTGAACAGTTAACATGTCTTTGTGACTGATATAACTATTATATTATTGTATTTTACTATGAGATACTTACTCCGAATCCACCTCCTCCTCCTCCGCGGTGTCTTCCTCACTGCTGTTAGGGATAGAATAGAGAAGATAGTGAGAACCTAACACACATTACAGACAGCAGTTTTCTGGCAGAACCTCATCAATAAGAAGACAAGTTATATAGAGACATCCTGGCGCTGATCGGTGTCTATAGTGGAGGAATTATAGGGTCACACAAGTTACATTTTCAGTAAAGATTTACTTACCCGGAATCCGATCCTCCATCTAAAAGAAAAAAAAAAAAAGAAAAGTGTTAGATTTAAATATGTCTTTTAACCCCATCATGTAACTTTCACAATGTTTCACAGCAATGGGGTAGGGGACTGGTGTCATATATATGATGAGATGTTAGACATGAAATCTATGGAGGTGATGTTATAGACAGGAAAAACTCACCCTCGCCGTCATCCTGTGCAGCCTGAAATAGGAAATAGAGAGAGAGTAAGCAGAGGACATTGGTGTATTGCCGAGCATGAAACGTCTGTGTACATCTGGGCTATTTGCTTGTTGTTTTTTCTATGGCCATAGAAATAATTGATATCTCAATTATTTCCTGCCGTTCTACATTGACTTCAATGCTGTTTTCAATGCAACAATGGCCGTTGTTCGTACAATGTGTGAACATATTCTAAGAGTCTAAATGAATAAAGCATATACTTACCTCTGCACACTCCCCGGTGCTTCTGCCTGCGCCCCAGTGTCTTCCTGGCTTCTGCGGACAGCAGGCAAAAGCCAGGAAAATATCACAGGCAGAAGCATCGGGCAGTGTGCAGAGGTAAGTATATACTTTATTATTTTCCTTACACATTCATCAGCCGTTGGCCGTGCATCGTTATTACACATAGCAATGCGCAATCGCCGGCCAATGTTTTTGGGTTAGGACCAAAAGATTGCAGCTGCCCCTCCACACCACAGGGCTCTCCTCTGCCAGTCTCCCTGACCTCCCAGTACCCGTCCCCAGGCCGCGCGCCACCCTTCTTGAGTGCTCCAATGCCCACTGCGAAGCCAAAATCAAGTAGCGGCACCAAGTAGCCAGCGGTACTGCCTCTCTCTGCTGTGGCTGCAGGGAACACCTGTTTAGAGTGGGGATTACCCTGAGGGGAATCCCCGTTTTAAATGGGTGTTCCCTGCAACAGAGGTAGAGAGAGAGGCAATAGCGACCGCTGTTTAAACTTGAAATCACTACTTGATTTTGGCACTGCAGCAGGCATTGGAGGAGGATGGCAGGGGCTTGGTCAGAGGTCCAAGGAGGTCAGAAAGGCCAGTGGAGGTGAGCCCTGTCGGGAAGAAGCTTCGGCCAGTGTATGCTCCACCAGGCGGCTGCCGGACCAGAGAGCTGGGACGGGGCTCAAGAAGGAAGGTGGGCGGCCTGGGTATCATGTGGTCGGGGAGACTGGTGGAGAAGAGCCTTGTGGAGGCAAGAGGCAACTGTAGCAGCTTGGGGAATGTCGCCGGTGTCCGAACCAGCTAGCAGGGGTCGTGGGGACTCCAGGAGTGTAGGCGGCAGCCTGGGGACAGGTCCAGGGGCTGGAGCAGCTGTTCCCAGCAGCAGGAAGAAGCATAGGCAGCGCGCCAAGTTCAAATAGCCACCCGCTCTTGCATCTCTCTATGCCTCCGCTGCAGGGAACAACGATTTAGACTATTTCTCCTTGTAATAAAGAAAATGATCAGGCGATGACAATGTTGATCGCTGATGATCGTGTCTTTTGATCCTGATCTAAAATCATTGGCTGCGACTACGCACAGCAATATGTAAAAACCATGCCTCCTCCCAAACTCGCTGCCCTTCCTAACCACCCATCAGGCGAGCGGGGGGATATGGCAGGCATACGCCTGGGAGAAGAGGCAAATCTGCGCCTTCTCCCTGGCATACGCCCCGGCCACAGCCTTGATAAAGTTCTCCCTCTGTGTTGATACATTTCAAACCACAAGAGATATTGCAGATATAGTATTAGCAATCGATTTCTAAGACAATTGTAGTCATCTTTAATGTACTACATGACCATCTTGATTGTGGCTTCCAAGATGGCAGCCATGTTCCAGACATGCAGTAATACCTCGGTTCCCGAACCATATCTTTGGTAAGTTTTCCTTGGTTTGTCTTTTTTTATATGCTACGTGACCACCTTTCCACTGGAAAAATTTGCCCTTGATCCAATATGGCGGCCATTAAAATGGTGGCATATCAATAAAAAGTAGAAACTCCCAAAACCTGCGCCACAGATGAATATAATGAAGATAGATCAGTGATCAGTGATTTCGGATAATTGTATTAAAATGCCCATCCAGTACACATTGGGGGTAATATACCATCATATTTGTGTCACGTTGTTAGATACAAAACTCTCATATATGCTGCATCATCTATTTCTGGTATAATTTGCGTATTTACTCATCACTTTTGGGGGGGGTGGGGGGTTGTGGGTGAAAAATGCGGACAATGATCCAACAAATCAGTGTAAGCTTTTATCCAGTAATCAGCACAAGATGTAGGGGGTTATGTGGCTTATCCAGAATTAGAAAAATACTACTGCTTTTTTAAGAACAGCGCCATGCTTATCTTCAGGCTTTATGTGGTATTACAACTCAGCTTTATTCACATCACTAGTAAATGTGCCGCAGTACCACAGAAAAACTGAGGACAATAGGGGCACTGTTTATGGATGGGGGCAGCTATGACCCAGATTTATCAAACTGTGGAAGTTTATGTTCACACACAGTTAAAACAACAGTGGTTGTCTAACACGGCCATTGTTGGCAGAGTCTTGTCATAAAAAATACAATGTGTGAACGTAGCCTAAAACTGAAACTGGTGTCTGCTGCCCACAGCAACCAATCACGGCTCAGCTTTCCAGAGAATCTGTCAGGTCCATTCCAGGTACAGAGCTGCAGACACAGGCAGATAGGTAATAGAGAGAGAATACAAGGGAAGCCTGTGTCTTTGCTGATGGCCATTTGTACAGTTATAAAATTGTATTTTATATGTATCAGTCATTTATTTTCCTAATCTTCACATATATATAGACGAATAAGCTGACCTGTATACCAGAAGAATACATAGTATTATTGGTAATATATAACTTTTTTAAATATAGATAAAAAACTAATCAAGAACAGTGTGTGTGCTCACCTCCACAGCAAAACCAAACCACAAAAACTATATACAGATAGACCACAGTATCATCATGCATCACTCAGTCAGGTGCGATAATACACATAGAAGCAACAAAGTAGCTGCAAACAATGTATGATAGCAAATGCAAGATCAACCAATAAACAAGCAGGTGTAAACACGATGGGATGCACGCCAGTATAGATAGGTACAGGAGCTATTTAACCCTGTTACGCCCTGAGCATGGTGCACCAATCCACCCCTCCTCACTCAGGGAATCATCAGAGTGGACGCCCTTATAATGGCGGCTCCTGCCCTGTGCTGTCCCTACTCCCAGACCCTACGCTTACCCTTATCCTGCTCCCTACGCTGCGTTTCATCTACAAAGGACTCGTCAGGGGAGGATGATAGATCCTGGGTATAGCACTGCATCGGAGTCCTGTACAGTGTGCGTCCGGCCTCAATAAACGTGGCACATCACAGCAGTGGCCGGAATGCCTGGAGGACACTAATAGCCTGATCTGTGGCTGTGTGACACAACTGGATCAGGCTATTAGCACCCTCCAGGCACTCCGGCCACTGCTGTGATGTGCCATGTTTATTGAGGCCAGATGCACACAGTACCGGACCCTGATGCAGTGCTATACCCGGGATCTATCATCCTCCCCTGACAAGTCCTTTGTACATGAAATGCTGTGTAGGGAGCTGCATAAGGGTAAGTGTAGGGTCTGGGAGTAGGGACAGCACAGGGCAGGAGCCGCCATTATGAGGGCGTCTACTCCGATGGTTCCCTCGGTGAGGAGAGGTAGATTGGTGCACCATGTTCAGGGCTTAACAGGGTTAATAGCTCCTGTACCTATCTATACTGGCGTGCATCCCATCGTGTTCACACCTGCTTGTTTATTGGTTGATGTTGCATTTGCTATCATACATTGTTTGCAGCTACTATGTTGCTACTATGTGTATTATTGACAGTGCACAATGACATTACACTGTATGGAATCACTGCGGTTGTGTATACACTATTGCTGTGGTTCTCTGCGTCTGCAAAAAATAATTGACGAGTCTATTTTGTGCGGCCGCTATTCAGTGAAAAGCGGCTGCACAAGATAGCCTGTCCGCACAATGTAAAGGACTATAGGCACACCCAAATGTGCCCGCATTCGAATTTAAATGAAGAGATGGTGACCTGGCCGTTACTACAGTATTGGGCTTGTGAACATCTGAGACATCATCTTTTGTTTAAAACATCAAACACCGGCTGTGTCAAATAACGGCTGATGTTCATGCCTTGTGTGAACGTGGTGTTTAGGCTGGATTTCCAACAAGTATCCAAAAAACAAAAACTACTGCATGATGTTATCTTGGCGAAAAAAAGACCTCACTCGTAACCAGACTCCGGCCCAGCAAGGATAGCGTAGCAGCCGGGCTCTGAGGAAGAAGATCAGTGGAAGAAGCTGGAGAGACACACAGAGGCCACCGGAGAGCGGTTAAGGACCCGGCGCAATTCCCTGCCCCTCCCTAACACAGCTGCCTGTAAAACTACCTGTCCAAGCCCTTCTGCTACAATTATCCCTAGCCCTACTACTACTACCCCCAGCCCTACAGCTAGTACTACTCCCAACCCTACTGCTACTACTATCCCCAGTCCTACAGCTACTACTACTCCCAGCCTTACTGCTACTATTACCCAAAGCCCAACTGCTACTACTACCCCCAGCCCTACCGCTACTACTACTACCCCCAGCCCTACAGCTAGTACTACTCCCAACCCTACTGCTACTACTATCCCCAGTCCTACAGCTACTACTACTCCCAGCCTTACTGCTACTATTACCCAAAGCCCAACTGCTACTACTACCCCCAGCCCTACCGCTACTACTACTACCCCCAGCCCTACAGCTACTACTACTACTCCCAGCCCTACAGCTACTACTACTACTCCCAGCCCTACTGCTACTACTACCCCCAGTACTACAGCTACTACTACTCCCAGCCTTACTGCTACTACTACTCCCAGCCCTACAGCTACTACTTCCCCAAGCTCTCCAAAATAGTAAGAAGTACAGGCTCTTCATATATAGAAAAAAGATGTGCAGGGCACTCACTGTAAAACTTTACTTTTATTTAATCCATGTTAAAAATCCATTACAAGGGATAATGACAGCAGGAACAGCAGCACCAGGCGTCTGGAGAAGCATATTGACGTACTCGAAACAGCTGTAACGCCGCCGCATGGTGCTGGCATTCCTGCCGTCCTTAACCCGTGGAATGAATTTTTAACATGGATTAAATAAAATTTTTACGGTGAGTTCCCTGCACATCTTCTTTTTTCTATATATGAAGTAAGGGTGGAGAGGACACCCTGCTGGTACTTTTATGAACTCAATTTTGCACATATTAGACTGATCTCTATAGGCCAGTGCTTCTCTAACTTTTTCTACTGGAGCCTCACCCAACAGACCAAGGCAATGCCCGGGCCTCACCAGACTGACCAAGAGGATGCCTGGGCCTCACTATCTGTGGTGAAAGTCCATTTGAAAGCTGAAAACAATGCTAGGGCTACCTTTCACTCATCTCCCAAGCTCTGTATGCTAATAAAGCAAGTACAAAATAAATTAATAATGTTGCTAAAATGGAGATTTTGGAGGACTGTGCAGATCATAGTTACTTTTGTGAAAACTGGCGTCCCAGCTGGGCCTCACCAACATCTAGGGGGCGCCTCACTGGTGAGGCCCGCCTCACAGTTTGAGAAGCACTGCTATAGGCGATAGGCCGATCATTGTCTCTATCACATTGGACACCCAGCCCTACAGCTACTACTGCCCCCAGCTGTATAGCTACTACTTCTCAGCTGTATAGCTACTACTACCCCAGTTCTACAGCTACCATTACCCCCTGCCCTGCTGCTGCCACTACCCCCAGCCCTACAGCTACCACTACCCCCAGCCCTACAGCTACCACTACCCCCAGCCCTACAGCTACCACTACCCCCAGCCCTACAGCTACCACTTGTCCCAGCTTTACTGCTGCCACTACCCCCATCACTAAAGCTACCACTAGCCCCAGTTCTACAGCTCCTGCTACCCCCGGCCCTACAGCTGCCACTACCCCCATCACTCAATCTACCACTAGCCCCATTCCTACAGCTACTGCTACCCCCAGTTTTACAGTCTGTGTCCCTCCTTTGTGGTTATAACAGGATTTATGGTGTCTGTAATGTTGTGTCCGCACTGCACATGTGTCAGTCTAGTCTTACAGTATAGCAGCTATCTGACAGTAAATGGATGTTACACCTAACAACAAATCAGAGTACAGTCTACTTTATAAGTATACGTAACATTTATTTTTATTTATATAAAGGAGAACTCAGTAATAATGCAAAAAATAACATTTATTCTTACATCTGTAGGATGTGCTATTACTTCGCCCTGTTGTGTTTTTATTTAATTATTTTAACCCCCCCCCTTGCAGCCCCCATACACCTGCATCGATTCATTCAAAAACTTATTTACTTCCTGTTTCAGCGACATTTTCATTTCCTCATTACTCACAGCGCTGTGTCTGTCGGCCGCTATGGAGGATGGCCGGGCTGCTGTGTCTGTCGGCCGCTATGGAGGATGGCCGGGCTGCTGTGTCTGTCGGCCGCGATGGAGGATGGCCGGGCTGCTGTGTCTGTCGGCCGCTATGGAGGATGGCCGGGCTGCTGTGTCTGTCGGCCGCTATGGAGGATGGCCGGGCTGCTGTGTCTGTCGGCCACTATGGAGGATGGCCGGGCTGCTGTGTCTGTCGGCTATTATGGAGAATGGCCGGGCTGCTGTGTCTGTCGGCCGCTATGGAGGATGGCCGGGCTGCTCTGTCTGTCGGCCGCTATGGAGGATGGCCGGCTGCTGTCTCTGTCGGCCGCCATGGAGGATGGCCGGGCTGCTCTATCTGTTGGCCGCTACGGAGGATGGCCGAGCTGCTGTGTCTGTCAGCCACTATGGAGGATGGCCGGGCTGCTGTGTCTGTTGGCCGCTATGGAGGATGGCCGGGCTGCTGTGTCTGTTGGCCGCTATGGAGGATGGCCGGGCTGCTCTGTCTGTTGGCCGCTATGGAGGATGGGCGGGCTGCTGTGTCTATCGGCCGTTATGGAGGATGGCCGGCTGCTCTGTCTGTCGGCCGCTATGGAGGATGGCCGGGCTGCTGTGTCTGCCGACCGCTACGGAGGATGGCCGGCTGCTGTGTCTATCGGCCGCTATGGAAGATGGCCGGCTGCTGTCTCTGTCGGCCACTGTGCTGCATGACATTGTCCTGGCTCTACAGTCAGGCGGGGAAGCCTATAGTGGAATCCTCCCCCATTACAGCATGGAGGAGATGTTGCGGTTGGGGGAGAATTCCACTACAGGCTTCCCCATCTGCCCGTATAGCCATGACAATGTATTGCAACTCCCCCCCCCCCCTGCCCCGCGCACGTGTTTCAGCAGATCCTTAATGTGTGGGTGCGTGGGATTTCACTGTGCAAAAGAGGAGTGGCGGCTCCGGTCATCCTCAGGGCCCCAGTATCTCTGTGGCGCTGTAAGACGGGGGGATTCCACTCCAGGCTTCCTCGTCTGCCTGTAGAGCCCATAGAGGGACAATGTGCAGCAGCACCCCCCTTGCTTACCAGCATCTCAGCATCTCTGTAATGTGTCAGGAGGATTTCCCTCCAGGCTTCCACGTCACCCCCTATGTCACTTTCCATCTACTGTGGCCCCCAGCTGTTGCACAGCTACAACTACCATTATGTCCTGGTGACATTACATGATGGGAGTTGTAGTTAAGTAACTTGGAAAGCTCCAGGTTGCAGAACTACAATTCCCATCTTGTACTGTCACCACAACATGAGGATGGGGCTTGTAGTTATGCAAACATGAGAGCTCCAAGTTGAAGAACTACAACTCCCATGATTATGTTGTGGGGACTATACTTTATGGGACTTGTAGTTTTACAGCTTGGAGCTCTCCTGTTTGCATAACTACAACTCCCATCTTGTACCACATATATTATTATTATTATTATTATTTTATTTAATTAGCATGACAGATCACACAGTAGATCCTGACCCAGTGATAGCATTGTCACATATTACTGCACATCTGGATAAAGTCTTAGGCCAGGCCCATGTATGTGTGCTATGTGATTTCTCCCTCTACCTTATAGGAGTATATTCCTTCCTATGTCCGCAGAGGTGCTGGAGATCACATAACACACACAGTGCATGAGCCCGGCCATAGACCACAGCCACCACCCAGCAGTTATCATGGCCAACTAAGCCCCGCCCCCTGCATGGAACATGGCAAAATGGCAGTTGGAAATGGCTGAACATGGGGAATAAGTAACAGGGTGTAAGGTATTTATAGCTCCCCATTCTACACATCTCCTCCCATCACCACTGTCTCCTATGGGGGGGGGCACCTATGTGATCATGTGACCAGGGAGGAGTATCTACAGGTACAGATACTCCTGGACAGGACACCCCACTATGTACACAAACCCATCTCTAAACATCCCACAGTGTATCCTATCTGCTATACCCTGCTATACTGGATGGGGAATTCTCACTCACATGTTCCTCGTAGACAACTGGAACGTCCATTTCCTCTACGGACTGCTCCACGTCCATCTTCGGCTCTTCCTCCATTTCTCTAAATCGCCTCCTGTCGCCAATCTCTCGCAGAAATCACCTGTGTGTGTGAAAAAAATAAAGATTACATGGAGAAAACTGATTGAAAAATAGAAAATAACAAAAAATACCAGGAGCCAATGGATGTGTGTACTTACGATCCAACTCCTAATAAAGCTCTGAAGGGCCCAGTAGCTGTTCTATTATGATGTCATATTTCTTTTGTTTTGTTTTTTAAATAAACTTTATTTAAACATCTGGATACAAACACTTGTACTAACCATATAATGCAATATCACTGATATAAACATTACATACATAATGAACAATTGGCCATTGGCGGGAATTTCTATTTTTGTTTGGATGAATAAGATCTTGGTCTATGCGCTCGGCTGTAGTATTTTAATATGGTTTATACTGATACTTGATAATGTTGCTCAAACAAACAAAAAAACATTTAGCAAAAGGTTTCAGCCCCTTCCTATAAGAATATTTTTCCCTATATCATTACTATTTTATTAATAGTTTTATATAAGGGTAATAAGTGATTATTATTACATATCTGCCGCTTCTTTCCCGCCTGCTCTGCCTGTGTAGGGTTCAGGTCTCTTTTGGGGTTTAGTGTTTACGTTCATCTTGATTATTGTGCACAGTTTGCCATAGGCGGCCATTATAACAAATATGTGTATTGAGTAGTCCAGTCCCCTACACTCCTCAATACACTTGTTACAGGGGGCATATCTAGTTGTAAGGGTCATTCTAACTTGTTATAGGGGGATTCTATCTGACTACAGGGGCACACTGTATCTGGCTATAGCAGACATGGAATTTGATCCAGGTAGCATATCTAGTAGCAAGGGGTAATGTATCTGGTTATAGGGTTATTGTATGTGGCTGCAGGGTTCATATCTAGCTACTTAGAAAATTGTATCTCTCTACAGGGGGCATCTGTGTCTACATGGGCATTGTAACTGTATACAAGATGCATCATATCTCAATACAAAGGTATATCTGACTGTTGCACCTCATTACAGGGGGCATATGTAGTTGCATGGGGTATTGTATCTGGCTACAGGAGGCACAATGGATTGATGGGCAGGTAAGTTTAACTTTGTGTTAGCAAGGAAGGCACTGCTTTTGGTTATATGGGGAATATCTGGCTACAAGGGGCATTGTATCTGGTTTTAAAGTATCTGACTAGGAGAGAACATTGCATTTGGTCATAAGGATCATATCTGGTTGCATGGGATGTTGAATCTGGCTGTAGGGAGCATTGTATCTAGCTACTGAGGCATTATTACAGGCTATAGGGGGCCTATCTGTCTACAGGGACCACTGTATCTGGCCGCAGGTGGCATATCTAGCTGCTGGGGCAGTATTATTGGCAATAGGGAATGTTATTGTGGGATCTGATCTTGGAAGGATATGCTTACAGAGCCTATGGCTGCAGTGTGATCATAGTCCTTGGGGGTCTGCATGTCGTGATCCCTGCATGTGGGGGTCTGCATGGCGGGATCCCTGCATGTTATTTGCAAGATATATTTTTGCTGCTCTTTGGCAGTTGTAGAAAAATGCAGCAGGCTGAGGGTTTGGCATTTTTTGGGGGAAACTGCAGCATTTTTCTCCCAAAGACTTCAATGGAAGGCTTCAGCTCTACTAAAATATGCCATAGGTTATGCATATGGTGGTTTTTAGTAGCGCTTTTCAGGAAGAAAAAAAAAATCGCCACTGGTCACCAGGGGGTTAACTGAACCCTCTGTGGGTCAGACTGTGCTTCGTTCCGGGAAAGGGGTGAGCTTAACTTACCATCCGGTCTTCTCCCTGTCTTATTCTCATGAGCAGCTGAGCAGGGACACTGCTTTAGCCACTGATTGGCTGAGATGACGCTGGAGCATCGTCAGCGTAGCCAACCTGCGGCTACAATAGTGGCTCCATATTTAAAGAAGCAGAGCCTGGCACACTTGTATCTCAGAGTGCCAGTCTCTGCTGAAGATAGAAGACGTCAGGGTGAGTATCAATAGGGCCCCCTTCTCCCCAGCACTATACCCATCCCAGCAAGGAAGGGGAGCAAGTAATCCCTTTCTTGCTGGGATGGGTACAATGTAACATCAATGTGGCCCCCATGGGGTTAATTTAGGATGCCATGCATCCTCACTTAACCCCCTGGGGGCCACATTGTTTAGTCTGGCACACAAGGGATTAAGTATGGATGTCATGCGTCCATACTTAACCCCTTGTGTGCCATACTGTAAGCAGCATCTACTAAGAATAGCCGAATCCAAAGAGTCACCGACACTACAGGTCCCAGCATAGAGGTGTATATGGTCCGCACTCCCTTCTTCTTTGGTGTAGGTAGTGCTCAGCAGTACAGCAGTTCACAACGATTATTGCATATAGAAGATTGTCCTCAGCGGCACTCACCATAAAATTCACCTTTATTGGAATACAAACATGCTTTAGAGGAAACGAGAGGAGGCTCTCTCCCCACCTACGGACGTTTCACACCTGTCTGGCACTTTCTCAAGGCATCATCATGTTTCCTGTAAAGCATGTTTGTATTCCAATAAAGGTGAATTTTATGGTGAGTGCTGCTGAGGACAGTCTTCTAAATGCAAGCATCTACTAAGATGCTGCCTACTGTAAGATGCAGAGCACCTACCACATCAATGGGTGTTCTGCTCCTGGATTTTTTTGGGTGTGTTTTTCCCTTTTGTTTTTCAGATATCGGTATCTTATGGATTACATCGGATTCGTTGGACTATGTTGTTTACCAGTGTTGTTTTATATTGAAATAGAATGGTCAAGGTAGGGTGTGGGGGTGTTCTTTTTTAAATAAAATAATATTCACTATTGTGTTGTGTTTTATTTTTCTTTACTTTCAGACTTAGTAATGTATTCCATCTAGCAGACAGCTTCCTCTAATAAGTCGGGCCTAATGTAAGCCGGTATAAAATAGCAAACACTAATCAGTAAATCAGTTAACCCCATGGGGGCCACAATGATGTCACAATGTGCCCATGCCAGCAAGGAAGGGATTAATTGTCCCCCTTCCTTGCTGAGATGAGTACAGTGCTAGGTGGAGGAGTGGGCCCCTATTGATACTCACTCCGACATCTTCGGCAGAGCCTGGCACACTGACATCCAAGCTTGCCAGGCTCTGCCTCTTCGCTGATCTGGCTACACTGACGATGCTTCGGCATTATCTCAGCCAATCAGCGGCTGTAGCAGTGTCCCTGCTCAGCTGCTGATTACAAGAAAAAGACGGGGAGAAGACTGGAGGGTAAGGTAACCAACCCCTGGCCCCCCTTCTCCGGGTCACTTAACCCCTTCCTTTCTGGAGCGGGTGCATTTGGGTCATCATTTTGACGTCCACGTTCGAGGAAAAACGCTGACCCGAAAAACAGCCAATGTCACACAGAGACTTTCACATTGCAAGGTGAAAACACAGAAAAAACGCCATGCACAAAACACCTACGTGTGAAGTCACCCAAAAACATTTCCCACTATCTGAACATGAAAATGATTTGCCTATGGAGATTCTATGATGTTCTCTGATTGCTCAGTATAACATTTCCCACATTCTGCAAATGAAAATGGTCTCTTGCCTATGTGAGATATTTTTATTTTTTATATATATTTTTTTTATTAAATAGTTTTTTTGTTTTTTTTAAAACAATTCAAAGTTACATCTTTGATTCATTATTACAAAAATCCAATATACACATTATACAATCGCATAAAAATTTTACATTTACTTACAAACAATAACCCTAAAGGACAGAGAGGGATATAACATATATATTTTAAAAAATCAACACACTATTCTAATCCTGAAGTGGTAGATAATGTTACGTCTCTGTGTCATCTGTCCATTTGCCCCATAGATAAACAGAGGTTTTTGGGGTTTTTTTACTTACAAAGGAAATCCTTTCGTACCTCTGTACCTTTTATCTAGGTTTCCCCAGTGGGATATTAATGTCGGGCGGCAATAATCCAGCTCCAGAGAATCTTGCTGTGTGGATAGTGGGAATTTGGAGTAGCGTGTCTGATGGCTACAACAAAGCAACTGAAGGATCTTTCATGCAGCCCAATTGCTCAATTTCTCATGCCATGTAAATGCACTGCAAAGGGGTCACCTATCTCGCTGACCAGAGCTTGTTTTGCGGCCCCTAAGGCCCTCAGCTGACCTGTCTAATACACTGCGGAACATCACCATAGAAGAGGCTGTAGTCGTTACACTGAATACCTTTTATTTTTGTTTATTAAAAACATTTTAAAGAGAAATACCTTTTATTACGGCCTCATACCGACTTGTGGAGAAAGAGTTCTTCAGCCAGGTTACTACATACACATGAAATTTTGTGGCATTTCACTGGGTCTGCTGGCGGCTGTAGTGCTCAGTACATAGGCAGCTTCCCTAAGTGCCCTATTAAAGGGAGCGATAATTGGCAAATAAGGCTGATTATTGCTCTGCATAAGGGTCTATTTACACAGAAAGATTATCTGCCAAAGATTTGAAGCCAAAGCCAGGAACAGACTATAAACAGAGATCAGGTCATAAAGGAAAGACTGAGATTTCTCCTCTTTTCAAATCCATTCCTGGCTTTGGCTTTAAATATTTGGCAGATAATCAGTTAGATAATCTTTCTGTGTAAATGGACCCTTATAGAGACAAAGGGGGATTTATTAAAAGGCTAAAATGCCTTTTTTAGGAGCAGATGGGCCCGGTCGGTGTAAATATTTTCACAAATGGTCTATTTGCAAATATTTCATTTGCATCGGCCCCATCTGCGCCGGAGGGGCGGAGAGGGAGCGATACAGACTCTGCGTGCGCCGCATTTATCATTTTTCCTGAGGAAAGATTATAGTGAAAACCAAAGAGAAGCAGCCTAGTAGTACCAGGGTGGGAAGGGCCATTTTTTGGGCCCTCCCCAGCCTAATAATACCAGCCTGCTACTGCCCAGTCCAGGAACGCCAATTTCAACACTCCAGGACTACTGGTACCTTGCTCGTCCCAGTACCCCTTGTGGCATTGGGTACTGGAGTAATATTGGAGGGGGGGTAGCATTAGCCATCTATCAGACAGCTTCAAATACAAAAACTGAAAGTAAAGAATAATAAAACACAACACAATAGAGAAAAGTATTTTATTTAAAAAAAGAACACCCCATACCCCTCGTAGACCATTTTATAAAAAAAAAAAACATAAAAAACATGCTGGTCATCAAAATAGTCCAATGAATCTGACGTAATCCACAGGATACCGATATCTGAAAAACAGAAGAGAAAAACACATAAAATAAATACCAGTAGCAGAACACCCATCATTGTGACAGGTATTCTGTACCTTACAGCATGCAGCATCTTAGCAGATGCTGCCTACAGTATGGCACACAAGGGGTTAAGTCAGGGCCGTATTTACCACTAGGCACCCGTGGTCCGGTGTTTTTATTTTTGGAAGTCTCCCACCTCTCTTTCTGGCGGGGGGGAGTAGAGTGAGGGAGACTGGTAAGATGGTGTTAACCAGGCACAGTATGGTAGTGTTATCCAGTCACAGTATGGTGGTATTGATCAGCTCTGGTGTGGCAGTGTCAAATGTGACACCTGGAGCTATTACCTACCAATTTACCAATCCTGTGGTGAGGCATCTTCAAGTTTAGTGCCTAGGGCAGCAGCAGCTGCTAATACGGTCCTGGGATACATATGCATAGTTGCCAACAGTCCCGTTTTCGCCGGGACTGTCCTGGATTTGACAGGCCAGTCCTCACTAAGTAATGTCCTGGGTTTGCCCCGGTAAGCTCCGCCCCTGTGACATCACGCCCCACCCCGTGACGGCCCCCAATGCATTGAAGCCTAAGCATAGGCTTTTTGGCTGTAGGCTGTATATTCTGCCTCCAGCCACCAGAGGCCGCTCTCTCCTCCCAGCTACAGGACCTGACAGTGAGGTCACTCACTCCTGCCTCTGGGATAGAAGAGCAAGATGGCCGTGTGCTGCAGGGAGCCAGGTAATAAGGTGTCCACATGAGGGGGATTATGCTGAAGGACTGGTATACACTATATACCAGTCACAGCTCTGATTACCAGTCTGATTACCAGTATACTAGCCTCTCACCCCAGTGTATAGTTTATATTCCCCCCCATGAGGGCACTTCATTATACCACCAGTATTATACAGTGCTGTGAGACTGCTGGTATACTGAGGAGCCCACATGAGGGGGATAATGCTGAAGGAGATAACGCTATGTACATTGGTATGAGAGGCTAGTATACTGGAAGACTGGTAATCACAGCTGTGACTGATATACAGTGTCCTAGCCTCTCACACCAATGTATATAGCTTTACCTCCTTCAGCATCATCCCCTCATGTGGGCCCCTCAGTATACCAGCAGCCTCGCAGTACTCACTGTATTATACTGGTGGTATAATGAGGGGCCCACATGAGGGCATGATGCTGAAGGATGATGAGGGGCATGATGCTAAAGTCTGCCCCAGTCACCCTCCAGTCTGCCTCAGCTACCCCAAGTAGCCCCCAGTCACCCCGCAGTCTGCTTAAAGAGGACCTGTCACCCCCGCCCCCCCCCCCCCCCCCCCGTGAAGGGGTGACAGGCTCCCAACTCCCCGTTAGAGCCCCCTATACTTACCTCATTGCGCCGGGTCCCGCTTCCTGAGCCGGTCGGGTGACTGAGATTTCAGCCCCCAAAGGCCGGCGCGCTCGCTCACAGGAGAGGCCGATGCTCATAGAGAATGACGGAGCATCGGACTCCCCATTTATTCTCTATGTGCATTGGACTCTCCTGTAAGTGCGCACCGGGCTTCGGGCGCTGAAATCTCAGTCACCCGACCGGCTCAGTAAGCGGGACCCGGCGCAATGAGGTAAGTATAGGGGGTTCTAACGGGGGGGTCGGGAGCCTGTCACCCCGGCACGGGGGGTGACAGGTTTCCTTTAACCCTTTAAGGACAGAGCCTGAAATGGCCTTAAGGACAGAGACAAATTTTATGAATATGACCTGTGTCACTTTATTCATTAATAACTTCGGGATGCTTTTACCTATCTGGCTGATTCTGAGATTGTTTTCTCGTGACATATTGTACTTCACATTTCTGGTAAATTGGAGTCGATACTTATAAGGAATCTTTATGAAAAAAAACACCAAAATAACGTGAAAAATATTGAAAAAATGCATTTTTCCAACTTTGGAACTTTTCTGCTTATACAGAAAATGGTTATGCCACATAAATTATATATTAAATAGCATTAGCAACATGTCTACTTTATGTTGGCAACATTTATTAAACTATATTTCATTTTTTTTAGACAATAGGAAGCTTAAAACATTAGCAGCAATTTTCCAAATTTTCAGTAAAATTTCAAAATCAGATATTTCTAGGGACCTGTTCAGGTTAAGGCCAGGTTCAGACTATGTAACTGTAACTGCTGTATTTGCGGCTGTAATTGTGCGGCGGTATTTTTGGTGGTTCATGCGTACGCTGGAAAGTATAGGATATACGGCTGCACAGTGCACACTATGTATGAATCTACGGCCCGATCGTAAACGGACCCGTAAAAAATGAACAAGACCATTGTTTGCGGCTGGACATGCGGCCGAGGATTGACAGGCGGTCCGTACGGAGTACTTCAAAAATAGCCGGCAATGATGCCGAATGCCGATGCCTCTAATAGTTAATATATTAAATTAATAAAACACATTTTCTTTGTAATAAAGTGCCTTTCGTTGGTCAATAATTTAATTCTAACGAATCCATCATTTGGCAATTAAATATACTGTTAAAATAAATAGATATATAAATAAATGTATATTTATATATATATTTATTTTTTGACAGTATATTTAATTGCACAATGATGGATTCGTTAGAATTAAATTATTGACCAACGAAACTGAATTTATTTAATCGAAAATGTGTTTTATTAATTAAATATTAATTAGTACAGGAAGCTCCATAAGCCGTTAATGCATATGCCGGCAATAGAGCTTTCTGTACTAATCATCACTTTACTTTAATGAAAACATCAAATGTTTCTTCTAATTATGTTATCACAATAGCATTATTAGAAGAAACATTTAGAATTATATGTGCGCTCAGCTGATTGGCTGTTCGGCTCAGCGCACATATAATGAGCCGGTCCGCAGTACAGTCACTTCATTGTGCTGCGGACCAGCGAAGAGGACACATCGGGGTGAGTATAGAGCTCTCCCAACCCCCTCCCCAGCACTGCACCCCTCCCAGCAAGGAAGGGGGGGTCAGTTAACCCCTTCCTTGCTGGGATGGGTGCAGTCTGACATCAGTCTGGCCCCCAAGGGGTTAAGGGGGATGCAATACATCCTCCCTTAACCCCTTGGGGGCCAGACTGTAAGCAGCGATCTGTAAAGATGCTGCATACTGTAAGGTGCACAACACCGCTCACAATGATGGGTGTTGTGCTCCTGTTTGTGTGTTTTTTGTGTGTTTCTCCCTTTTTGTTTTTCAGATATCGGTATCCTGGGGATTACGTCGGATTCCGTGGACTACGTCGATGACCAGCGTTTTTTTAATGTTTTTTTTAAATAAAATGGTCAATGAGGGGTGTGGGGGTGTTTTTATTTGAATAAAAAATTTTTTTAACTTGTGTCTTGTCTTTATTTCTTTACTTTATAGACTTAGTAGTGGAAGCCGTCTAATAGACGGAATCCATTACTAAGTTGGGGCCTAGTGTTAGCCGGTATAAAATGGCTAACACTAACCCCCTATTATTACCCCAGTACCCAATGCCACCAGGGGTACTGGGAAGAGCCGGGTGCCAGTGGTCCCGGAGCGTCAAAATTTAACCAGCCGGGTTAAAAACGACAGCAGCCTGGTAACACCAGGGTGGGAAGAGCCATTGGTTTAGGCCCTCCCCAGCCTAAATCTTACCAGCCTGCTGCCGCCCGGTCCAGGAGCGCCAATTTTGACGCTCCGGGACCACTGGCACCCGGCTCTTCCCAGTACCCCTGGTGGCATTGGGTACTGGGGTAATAATAGGGGGTTAGTGTTAGCCATTTTATACCGGCTAACACTAGGCCCCAACTTAGTAATGAATTCCGTCTATTAGACGGCTTCCACTACTAAGTCTATAAAGTAAAGAAATAAAGACAAGACACAAGTTAAATTTTTTTTTATTCAAATAAAAACACCCCCACACCCCTCATTGACCATTTTATAAAAAAAAAAAAACAACAAACAACCGCTGGTCATCGACGTAGTCCACCGAATCCGACGTAATCCCCAGGATACAGATATTTGAAAAACAAAAAGGGAGAAACACACAAAAAACACACAAACAGGAGCACAACACCCATCATTGTGAGTGGTGTTGTGCTCCTTACAGTATGCAGCATCTTTACAGATCGCTGCTTACAGTCTGGCCCCCAAGGGGTTAAATGAGGATGTATTGTATCCCCCTTAACCCCTTGGGGGCCAGACTGATGTCAGACTGCACCCATCCCAGCAAGGAAGGGGTTAAGTAACCCCCTTTCCTTGCTGGGAGGGGTGCAGTGCTGGGGAGGGGGTGGGGAGAGCTCTATACTCACCCCAATGTGTCCTCTTCGCTGGTCCGCGGCACAATGAAGTCACTGTACTGCGGACCCGCTAATTATATGTGCGCTGAGCCGATCAGCCAATCAGCTGAGCGCACATATAATTCTAAATAATTCTTCTAATAATGCTATTGTGATAACATAATTAGAAGAAACATTTGATGTTTTCATTAAAGTAAAGTGATGATTAGTACAGAATGCTCTATTGCCGGCAATATGAATTAACGGCTTACTGGAGCTTCCTGTACTAATTAATATTTAATTAATAAAACACATTTTCGTTGAAATAAAGTCAGTTTCGTTGTTAAATAATTTAATTTAAACGAATCCATCATTGTGCAATTAAATATACTGTCAAAAAATAAATATATATATATAAATATACATTTATTTATATATATATTTATTTTAACAGTATATTTAATTGCAAAATGATGGAATCGTTTAAATGTAATTATTGAACAATGAAAGGGACTTTATTACAACGAAAATGTGTTTTATTAATTCAATATATTAAACATGAGAGGCATCGGCATCGGCATACTGCAGAGGATCGCAAACCCCGGTAATAGCAATTCATGTAAACTGTTTCCCTGCTTTCCCAGATGCATCCAGACGTGTTTGCATCACTTTCTTAAGATTTTATTTGTTATTTTTAGTTGAACCAGATTTCCAAGTAAATGACCGTATGTTTTCAGCCGCATGTCTATTTTTTTCCCACGGCCGTAGTTTCATCCGCACATTTACAGCCGCATAAAAAATACAGCCGCACACATACATAGTGTGAACATAGCCTTAGAGTGTATGATGGAAGGGACACGCGAATCCAGCCCTCAGATGCCCCCCCATCCTCCGAGTTAGTGGGAAGATCGTTTGGGACCTGATCTTCCCACTGCTGGATAAAGGTTACCACCTGTACAGATATAGCTTTTATACCAGCACCCCCTCTTCCGGTCCCTCGCTGCCCGATTTACTGTAGCTTGTGGCGCAATCCAAAAACATCAGAAGCAGTAATAGAGCCCTAATATTTAGCAGCAATGTAGCGGACCAGCGCTTCTGGATATGAAGGACCCCGTATCGCATCAGGGCAACATTTTCCAGGTGACGTTCCTCACACTGGAAAACAGGAGACCCCAGAAGAAGCGCAGAGTGTGGCGTAACAGGGGCTCAGGAAGGACACCATTTACCAGTGTGCACCTGTCCTGATCCCCCGGCCTCTGCATACAGGATCGCTTCAAGGCGTACCACATGTCATTGGAGTTCTACAATTTCTAAATCCTATCCCTTATTCCTATTTCAGGGGTCATGTTGATCAATGGATTAATTCGATTTTTGGAGTCGGGAAGGAATTTTTTTTCCAGTGATGAGGCTACTGTCGTCTGCCTCACAAGGGTTTTTTGCCTTCCTCTGGATCAACATAGGTTAATTTTGATGGACACCTGTCATTTTCAGCCTTATAAACTAATAATTGGCCTAATACCCCCAAATAAATTAAAAATGGTCCCTTTTCCCCAACTAAATAGGCATGGCCGCCATTCCCATTAGAGGCTTGCCATGATGCAATTACAAAGTCCTTGTTCTGCCAGGAGAGTAGAAACCCCCCACAAGTGACCCCATTCTGGAAACTACACCCCATAAGGAATCTAACAAGGGGTGCAGCCGGGATATGGCCCACTGGTGACGGGCACATTTGTGCCGTGAAAAGGAAAAAAATTGTATTTTTCACTTTCACAGCACATGTTCTACAAATGTGCCCATCAGCAGTGGGGTCCATATTCTCACTGCTCCCCTTGTTAGATTCCTTGAGGGGTGTAGTTTCCAAAAAACAGTCACTTGTGGGGCGTAGTCTTGATTTTTTCATTTTCACAAGGGGTTAAAAGATAAAAAAAACACAATTGGTAGAGCCATTTCCCCCGAGTACGGAAATACCCCACATGTGGACATAAGGCGCCATGCGGCTGCAAGACGGGCTTTTGGAGGCTGGATTTGGCTGGAATGGATTTTCAAGGGCCATGTTGTATTTAAAAGGACCCTGTGTTGCCAAGACAGTTGAAACTCTCCACAAGTGACCCCATTATGGAAACTACCCCCCTCAGGGAATGTAACAAGGGGTGCAGTGAGCATATGGACCCCACTGGTAACGGGCACAAATGTGGAAATGTAGGTTTAGCCTGTAATTTTTTATTTTAAGGGGTTAAAATAAAAAAAACACAAAATGTGTAGAGCAATTTTCCCTGAGTCCGTAAATACCCCACATGTGGACATAAAGCGCCATGTGGGTGCAGGGCAAGCCTCCGAAGGGAAGGAGCGCCATTTGGATTTTGGAGGCTGGATTTGGCCAGAATGGATGATAAACGCCATGTTGCATTTACAGAGCCCTCGTGCTGCCAAGACACTGGAAACCCCCCACAAGTGACCCCATTCTGGAAACTACACCCCTCAAGGAATCTAACAAGGGGTGCAGTGAGGATTTGGACCCCACTGGTGACGGGCACATTTGTGCAGTGAAAGTGAAAAAATGTAACTTTTCACTTTCACGTCACATTGTTCCACATTTGTGCTAGTGGGGTCCATATCCTCACTGCACCCCTTGTTAGATTCCTTGAGGGGTGTAGTTCCCAGAATGGGGTCACTTGTGGGGGGTGTCCAGTGTTTTGGCAGCACGAGGGCTGTGTAAATGCGACATGGCCCTTGAAATCCTTGAAATGACGAAATATAACGGAGGCGTTGAAATTCACTAGGCGCTCCTTTGTATCTGAGGCTTGTGGTTGCGTCAAATAGCGCAATAGGGCCACATGTGGGGTATTTCTATAAACTGCAGAAACAGGGCAATAAATATTGGGGTGCATTTCTCTGGTAATAGGTTTATAATTATGAAAGATATTGGATTATAGTTAAATTTTCAATTTTCTTACACACTTAGCTTTTATTTCTGTGACCTAAAGGGTTAAAACACTTTCTGGATGTGCTTTTGCACAGTTTGGGGGGTGCAGTTTCTGAAATGGGGTGCTTTGTGGGGCTTCATAACATACAGTCCCCTCACATACACTTCAAACGTCAACTGGTCCCTTGAAAAATCAGATTATGAAACTCTTGTGAAAATGCTGCTAAACTTTGAAGCTTCTATTGTTTTATAAAGTTGAAGGCAAGTTTAATAAATGCCGCCAACATAAAGTAGACTTATTGCTTATGCTATTTAATATATAATTTATGTGGCATAACCATTGTCCTTAGCACAAAATTTCAAAGTTAGAAAAAATGCAATTTTTCACGTTATTTTGGGGTTTTTCATAAACATAGGCTGTAAGTATCAACTCAAATTTACCAGAAATATAAAGTATAACTATCTGAGAATGAGCCGGATAGGTAACAGCATCCTGAAGTTATTAATGCATAAAGTGACACAGGTCATATTCCTGAAATTTGGTCCGGTCCTTAAGGCCATTTTGGGCTCTGTCTTTAAGAGGTTAAAAAATCTCAAGTCTTTCAGTACTTGTCATCTGTTGTATGTCCTGCAGGAAGTGGTGTATTCTTTCAAGCCTAGAGAGCAGGAGAGGTTTTCTACATGGATTTGCTACTGCTCTGGACAGTTCCTGACATGGACAGAGGTGGCAGCACAGACTGGAAACAATATACCACTTCCTGCAGGACATACAGCAGCTGATAAGTACTGGAAGACAGAAAATATTTTAATAAAAGTAAATTACAAATCTATATAACTTTCTGACACTAGTTAATTTTAAAGAAAACATTTTCTCTAGAGAATTTTACCTAGTTGAGCTTAAATATATCACCACATTGGTATCATACACTAACTATTATTGACTATATGAGTGCTATTATAATGTTAGTGTACAGATCCTGTGTAGACCTTGTATCTGACCACTGTATGGCGGTATTATTGGTTATATGAGTGCTTGTATAGTGGTAGTGTACAGATCCTATAGCTGGTATCTGACCACTGTATGGCAATATTTTTGCATGTATGTGTGTTTGTATAGTTGTAGTGTTGTACAGATCCTGTGTAGACATTGTATCTGACCACTATATGGCGGTATTATTGGTCATATATGTGATTGTATAGTATTAGTACACACATGATCATGTCATTAGGTAAATCCTAGCTATTTTATTTTTCTTGTATTGTTCATAGTGTAATTTACAAATGAATGTGAGAAGTGATAGTTGGCTCCATCCTAGGTGTTGTGTGACATTGTGTATTTTCTGTCATATGGCAGGGATTATATTGAATATGGGCTGCTGGGATATCACTGCCGCGCCTGCTATTTAGTCCCAGTCCAGCCCTGCTCCTAGGTCTGGATGAGTCCCGTACACTAGGTTCCATACCTACTCTAATTTAGGGGTTATCCAGGATAAGAATAAACACAGCTACTTTCTTGCAAAAACAGCACCAGCCCTGTCCTCAGGTTGTGTGTGGTACTACAATTCACTACTGCTAAACCTGAGCCAAACTGAGGACAGGAGAGGTGCTGTTTCTGGAAGAAAGCGGACATGTTTTTCTAAGCCTGGATAACACTTTAGTCGCCTTCTGACATGAGTCGCTCACCTTCAAGCACTGCACTTGTCTGGTTATTCTGATATCTATCTATTGCGTTTTTATGAGAGAGAAAAGAAGTAGATTTAGAGCCCTTTCTACTGGGTGCCTTACTTAGTCTGGCCTCTCCCCATTGACCTCTCTGGCACGGGAGACCCCACCAGGAGCATTAACTCCAGCCAGCTTAGCTCAATGGATCACTAAGGCACGCAAGCTCCCTCACCACGTCAAGGTGAAGGCACAAAGAGGGAGCCCTCCCACCCTCCCACAAGCTCTACAAAGTCTTACGTAGCTTGTGCTTAACCAGAATCTAGTGGTTTTAGTTAAGTTTAAGTCTAGTTGGTTTAGTTAGTTTAAATCTGGTCTAGTTAAAAATTTAAGTCCGATGCTTAAGTTAAGTTGAGTTAAGATTAAGTTGTTAAAATTTAGATTGGAGCAGAGATCAGTTCAGGTGATGCTCTACATGTAGATATCGTCATCATCATTATCAGCATCTTCTTTGTCAGTAATGACGGGATGATATTGATTTGACCACTCCGGGCACACAAAGCTGAACTTATTAAACATTTGCTGATCTTCAGGATTGATGATGTTTGGTGGTTCAGCAAATTTCATAGGTTCTTCAGCATTGAAGTCAACAGAGGATGTCATCATGATTGCTGGTGGAACAATGCTCCCGACTTCCACGTCCTCCCAATTGATATCCGAGAAGAATGGATGGCTCCTGATGTCCTCTTTGACTCCCAGCCGCTCGAACTGGTCTTTACGCAGCAGGCTTTTTAAGATGTTAACTGCGTCGTCAGTAAGGGACTTTGGGTAGTCTGGAGTATGACAGAGGACAGAGATTTCTGTTTCGGTCTGGTCTCTTCCATAAAATGGACGCTTGAAGGTCAAAAGATTGTAGAGGATGACGCCAATGGCGAAATAGTCGACTCCTCTCCCATGTAGCTGGCGTTTTATCATCTCTGGGGCTGCATATCCTGGTGTACCTCCGCACACAGTTCTGGTCAGGTTATACACATTTGTCACAGCAAAGCCGAAATCTGTTATTTTTATGTGGCCTTCTCTGGTGAGAAGTATATTTTCTGGCTTCAGGTCCCGATGGATAATATTTCTTCTGTGCAGGAACTCTGTGCCACATACCACTTCGGCTGTGATGAACTTTACTGTGTCGGTATCAAGAGGCGAGTGCTTTTTGACAAATTCAAACAGGTCCCCTCCGGTGGCCAGTTCCATCACATAACAGGCAAAGTTTGGCGTGTGAAAGGCGGCCAAGCCATGGATCAAGTATGGGCTTTCATGAGTTAGTTGCAGGATATGGCGTTCTTTAAAGCTGACGTGCCTCTTCTCTGTCACTTTAATGGCAACACATTCACTGCGGATGATGTCTTTTGCCAAGAGGACTTTACCGAAGGTTCCTTCTCCCAGTGAATGGTAGAAGGTGAAGCAGTCCAATGTTAGGGGGACTGTAACAGGTGAGGTCTCTTTAGAGTTGTCAGGGTCTTCTTTGGATGACGGATTCCTGATGTTACTGGGTCCTGGCATTTCACAGGAACGTTCTTCATTGAGTTTAGATGTTCCTCTCCATTTTGAATTAATGATCCATTCCCAACATTTTTGCAGTTGGGCTAAGAACGGGATCTTGGCACTTTTCTGGGCTTCATGGTCCTTCTTCGGTCCGTCGTGGTCCTTCTTCGGTCCGTCGTGGTCCTTCTTCGGTCCTTCCTCTTCGGTCTCCTGTTGATGCTTCTCTTCATATCGTGCCATATAGTGCTGGGCATACAGGAACTCCACGCTATGAATCCGGTCACACAATTCCTGATATTCCTCTTCCATGGCTATTTGGCCCACATAGTGCAAGGCACATATGTCATCCATGTTGTTGGTTTGGTCACACCATCGTTGGTAGTCCTCTAACGTGGCTTCTTGTTCAGCGTAGTATAGGGCCCTCAGGTCATCCAGGTTGTGGTACTGGTCACACAGTAGTTGGTGCTCCTGCAGTATGGCTTCCTGTATACGGCTATCTGTTACAAAGGAAAAGAATAGATGTGTGAATTAATAGAAAGAGGTCATATAGGGAATATAGGAGGCTTATTTTTACAGAGTGGACACAGAGAGGTAATAATACTACAGAGGGGGCAAAGAGGGGTCCTAATTCCACTGAGGGGACGCAGCATGTCATAATACTACAAAGGGGGCACAGAGGAGATTGTATAGGACAGAGGGGGCTCCGAAGCATCCTATTATTACAGTGGGGCCAGAGACAGCTTTACTACTACACAGAAGATATAGTGGATCCAAATATCAAAGAGGGGCCCTAGTACTAAAGAGGGGACACAGAGGCATTGTTATAATACAGATACATCCTAATAACACAGAGGGGGCAAAACAGGTCCCAGTGCTATAAAGGGGGCACAGAGGGGTCATTATACCTCCCAGAGGGTGATGGGGTTAGTGATGTTACAGAGAGGGAAAGCGGAAAACATTACAAATGGGTGCGAAATTCAGTCCCTAGTTTCTGGCCATATGCCATGTACTGCCGCTTTAATGCCCTTTTGTCACCGAGAAAACCACAATGAATGTACACTGCAATACATTACTTTTACTATACATATATTATAGTATTGCAGTATATTGTACTAGCTGAGTCTGTTGGGAATGGAAAGTGGAATCTGATTGGTTTCTAGGGGCAACTGAGACAGTTTCACTTTCCACCATGTTTGATAAATCTCCCCCAATGTTCTTTATCCTGTATGGTGAACGTGGGGCATGAAAAACATCCACACATCCCACAATAAAAGTGAAAAAGGACGATAAACTTCTATGGACAGCAGCTTCAGTTTATATTCCTGGGATATAAAAGATGGCTGCCTGCCTCACGCATCCCTAGGAAGACGAGTAAAACCGATCAACAAGGCCCCAAATACTAAAATTACCTAATGGGATGGGGACAACAAAGGTGAGTGGTTCACAGGACACCATGCAGCTTACAGCCACTACTGGAGGGGGTAACTACTGTGTGGGGGCGCTATTCCCATGAATCAGCCCCACTGTGTGTGTTCTATGGAGCCCTAAGGATGCATGTACAATTCCAGTTGTTGGTCCTACCTGTGGCGTCCATCAGAGGGATGATAATGCTGTGGCTGGAAGATTTCCTCTTCTTACATGTCATCCGGGCCCAGGCACTTTGCAGGCAGGCTAAGACACGGTTCTTTCTTGGCTTCTTGGTTGTAGTTGGCTGCTCCTGACCGTCATCATCATCATCTCCTCTGTCCTTGTCTCTCCTCTCGTCCTCTCTATAATTCTTCTCCTTCTCTTCTGTGTCTCCTTCTAGATGATTCCTCTTGTTTTTTGCCTTCATTTTAAGTTGTGGTCAAATCTATATCGATGATCCAATCCAAGTGCTGATATCAGTAAGTGAGAGCGATCCCTCCCATGTATCTCTGCTGAGCGGCAGTTATCAACTGATGGAATGTTACCTGTGCAGCTAAGTGTACAATGTCTGTGATGTCATAGCCTTTCCTTTGTGATGTCATCAGCTTTCCTTTGTGATGTCATCAGCTTTCCTTTGTGATGTCAAAGATCAACAGAGTTCCATAGTCTTGTGAGTGAGGGAAGAAATGCACCAACATATATGTGTATAATGTGTATAGATACTAACTATATATATATATATATATATATATATATATATATATATATATATATATATATATTCTACTTTTGGAAAAGAAAAAACAATTAATTTGTTTTACAAAAAAATAAAGAGGTTCTGTCTCGGTATCATGTTACAATATCTGTGTATTTTACTGTATAAATGTCCGAAGCAGAAATAGGCCAATAGAATTTGGTTACCCGCTGTTTTAATGTATTTTGTAAAGTTATTAAAAATATTAAAATCAGGCATTTTTGTTAGAAATTTTATATTAAGATATATAAAGATTTTTTTTTTCTGCCAATTTATCCCATTTTACTGAGACTGTTCTTCTTACTGACCCCCTCTTCATATATACACAATGATGGGGGGCTGTGCTGTGTGTTTCTGTAAATCTTTTACATAAAAACAAATTATTACAACAATAATAACAACGACAATAATATAAATACCGTATAGCTGTAGGGTGTAGAGACAGTATATACAAGTCCACCCAGGTATTAGCTGCTCCAGCCTCATTCTCCCCATACACATCAGTGTAATAACATCCACATGTGCAAACCACAACCACACTAATAACCCTCCTAACCTCATCTGTGCACAATACCCAACATCACATATACTAACCCCCTGGGCTGCTGGTATCGTCTCACACCAAATAACTGTGCCCACACCCAACACCACACACTAATATACAATAGTGTAGTGCTGTGTGTTACATAGGAGAGTTAGATACAGCAACTCATCTGAGTCTATCACACCAGAGGCCGCCTGGCTTCCCTCATACTCAGTGGTGGACAGTGGCGTAACTACCGTGGTCGCGGGGGTCGCCGCCGCGACTGGGCCCGCCGCAAAGGGGGGCCCTCAGTGCCCCGCAAGTCCCTCCCGATCAATCACTCTTGTGACCGCAAGCATTGTTTTGCTTGCGGTCACAAGAGTCCGACTCCGTCTTCCCCCGGCTGCTGCGCGGCTGCTGGGGGTGTCGCGTCTTATCCCCGGCAGCGCACGCATCCCAGAGCTCCCTGCGCGCCTTGGGCCCTGACTTCCGGTTCCGGCGCGCAGGGAGCTCTGGGATGCTCGCGCTGCCGGGGATAAGACGCGACACCCCCGGCAGCTGCGCAGCAGCCGGGGACAGACCGAAGGAGTGAGGATCAACGTGGGAGCGCGTTGTCAGGTGAGTTAAGTTTTGTTTTTTATCAGCCTGCAGGGTGGGGGGAAAGAGGGGGGCATCTATGAGGGTGGGGGGAAAGAGAAGGGCATCTATGAGGGTGGGGGGAAAGGGGACCATCTATAAGGGAGGAGGAGGGGGGTGAAGGGGACCATCTATAAGGGAGGAGGGGGGGGTGAAGGGGACCATCTATAAGGGAGGAGGGGGGGGGGGGTGAAGGGGACCATCTATAAGGGAGGGAGGGGGGGGGGTGAAGGGGACCATCTATAAGGGAGGAGGGGGGGGGTGAAGGGGACCATCTATAAGGGAGGGGGAGAAGGGGACCATCTATAAGGGAGGGGGGGAGAGAGGGCCATCTATAAGGGAGGGGGGGAGAGGGGGCCATCTATAAGGGAGGGGGGGAGAGGGGGCCATCTATAAGGGAGGGTGGGGGGAGAGGGGGCCATCTATCAAGGAGGGGGTAGAGGGGGCCATCCATAAGGGAGGGTGAGGAGAGAGGGGGCCATCTATAAGGGAGGATGGGGGGTGAAGGGGACCATCTATAAGGGAGGGGGGGTGAAGGGGACCATCTATAAGGGGGGTGAAGGGGACCATCTATAAGGGAGGAGGGGGGGGTGAAGGGGACCATCTATAAGGGAGGGGGGGTGAAGGGGACCATCTATAAGGGAGGGGGGGAAGGGGACCATCTATAAGGGAGGGGGGAGAGGGGGCCATCTATAAGGGAGGGGGGAAGAGGGGGCCATCTATAAGGGAGGGGGGGAGAGGGGGCCATCTATAAGGGAGGGTGGGGGGAGAGGGGCCATCTATCAAGGAGGGGGGAGAGGGGGCCATCCATAAGGGAGGGTGAGGAGAGAGGGGGCCATCTATAAGGGAGGACAGGGGGTGAAGGGGACCATCTATAAGGGAGGGGGGGTGAGGGGGACCATCTATAAGGGAGGGGGGGGAGGGGACCATCTATAAGGGAGGGGGGAGAGGGGGCCATCTATAAGGAAGGGTGGGGGGAGAGGGGGCCATTTATCAAGGAGGGGGGAGAGGGGGCCATCCATAAGGGAGGGTGAGGAGAGAGGGGGCCATCCATAAGGGAGGGTGAGGAGAGAGGGGGCCATCTATAAGGGAGGGGGTAGAGGGGGCCATCTATATGGAGGGGGGAGAGGAGGCCATCTATAAGGGAGGTGGGGGGGAGAGGGGGCCATCTATAAAGAGGGCAACATGGGGGGAGAGGGGCCATCTATTTGGGGGGGGGCAACATAGGGGGAGAGGGAATACACAGAGGGGGGCATATATTATTAGGGGGTCACACTAAATGAGGGTGTAAAGGGGCCAATACAAATGTGCAGTATGTATATAGATGAGGATGGGGCCAGAGTGAGGAGACTAATATGTCTGTCTGGCAGATTCTGTGGATTCGTGGCTCGGAGAAGTTCTCATAACGGCCCAGGGCAGATGGAGAAGAAGATGAAAAGGGAAGAACTCCGATCAGAAAAGACGTCTCCTGTGAGTCACCTAATATAACTGCACTGTAATGTATATGGTGTATAGAGCCTGTGTAGAGCTGGGGCCACCTCTATATGACTGGATGAGGTGATTTAGTATACTGGATTTGGTCAGTAACAATATGGTGGTGATGGTAGTGGTTGTGGTGTGGCAGTAATGTTTCCTTCCTATATACTGGTATTACTGGTAATATTGGTCTCAGTATACAGGATTTGGTCAGTAACAGTATGGCGGTAATATGTACGGTGATAATACTCTTCTTCCAATATGCTGGTGTTATTGGTAATATCTGTCTTGGTGTGTGGCCCCTCCACTGCCATGATAGGCTTAGATACAACAGCTCAGTAGACAGTATCGCACATGATAGGCTTAGATACAGCAGCTCAGTAGACAGTATCACACATGATAGGCTTAGAACACCTGCATGTTGCATGTAATATGCTGTGTGATCTTGAAAGTTTATTATCATCGCTGGATACAAAATCCACTGCCCTTACCACATTTGGGCAAGCCACACGGCAGTGGATTTTGTATCCAGCGATGGTAATAAAACTTTCAAGATCACACAGTATATTACTTGCAACACGGAAGGTGTCATTTATTATGCTACCTGTCGTGTAATCTCATTTATGTAGGACTCGCCTCGCGGAAACTGAAAACAAGGGTCCGAGAACATGTCCTAGACATCTGGCGAGAGATGGAAAAGGAAATCTATACCAGCGGAAACCAATTGCCAGACACTGTAAGATGGCACATGATGGGAATGCAAGCCTCCTGAAGATAAGAGACATTGACAGAGTCCACATTGGAAGAAGAGGAGGGGATTGGAATTTTTTATGGCACAGATGGAAACGCGTTTGATCGTTAGGATCGACTGTGTAAGTCCTAGAGCAGGGGTACTCAACAACTTTTAGTGGAGGTCCACTTACCGGGGTCTATTGTCAGGTGAAGGTCCGAGCTGAACATCAGTAGGAAACGTGTTTTGTTAATTTCCACAAACGTTCAACTATTTACATACAGAATTGCTGCTTATTTAGCAGAAAAACAGGCATTTTTTCTCTCTCAACAGCCCTTTGATATTAGGTACAAAAGGGGTGACTGCCCTGCTAGTATATAACCCCCCTGTTGCTCCCCCAGTAGTGTATAGCCCCCTGTTGCTCCCCCAGTAGTATATAACCCCCTGTGAGCTCTCCGCCTGTAGTATATAGCCCCCTGGGAGCTCCCCCCCAGTAGTATATAGCCCCTTGTGAGCTTCCCCCAGTAGTATGTAGCCCCCCTGTTCTCCCCCCAAGTAGTATATAGCCCCCCTGTGAGGTCCCCCAAGTAGTATATAACCCCCCTGTGCTCTCCCCCTGTAGTATATAGCCCCCTGTGAGCTCCCCCCAGTAGTATATAGCCCCCCAGTAGTATATAGCCCCCCTGTGCACTCCCCCAGTAGTATATAGCCCCCCCAGTAGTATATAGCCCCCCTGTGCGCTCTTCCCCCTGTAGTATATAGCCCCCTGTGAGCTCCCCCCAGGTAGTATAATAGCCCCCCAGTAGTATATAGCCCCCTGTGAGCTCCCCCCAGTAGTATATAGCCCCCCAAGTAGTATATAGCCCCCTGTGAGCTCCCCCCAGTAGTATATAGCCCCCCAGTGCGCTCATTCCCTTATAGATGGCCCACAGACAAAAAACAAACAACCCACAACTCACCTAGCACCTCGTTCCCCGCTGCGGCTGTCTTCTCTTCTCCTGTCCGTCCGCTCCCCGGCTGATACTCGCTCTCTGGGGATGTCCCGGAGATTCCCCAGCAGAGGGCGTACCAGTGACCTCAGTGTGTGCTGCCGGCCTGTACTTCCGGCAAGTACAGGCCGTCAGTGTACACAGAGGTCTTTGGTGCGCGCTCTGCTGGGGAATCCCCGGGACATCCCCAGAGAGCGCGTATCAGCCGGGGGCTGGACCGGCACTGCCCCCATCCCCACAGGCGTACAGAAAACTAAGGACAGTATGCCTATGGGGCAGGAGGCATTGCAGTAGGGAGCGGGACCTCCTAACCGCCACGGATCCGGTCCGCCCCGGGCGATTATGAGGTCTGACCAGGGAACCGGACAGCTGGCCTCCGCGGTCCGGGTTTGGACCGCAGTCCGCCAGTTGAGGACCCCTGTCCTAGAGGGTTGAATGAAGTTCTGAGCTTTGCCCCCTTCTTATAGCTGGATCTAACTCTGGTTCCCTATATATACATACTGTTTTTAGTTACTAATTGTTGTTTTTTATGTGTTTTTAAAATTTTCGTGAGAAGTCCTGTCCTGGAGGATTACAAGAACAACGTCCATTCTGACCACCGGGAGTCGGTGAGGGGGGGGGGGGGGAAGCATTTTTTGTTTTCACATGTCATTGATTTTCCCACTTTGATTCAAGCACTGACACTTTGGTCCATCATGTTCTCATGAAATGTTGTTGTTCATACGGTTTGTGTTCTAATTTGTCATTAATTTATCACTTCTATTCAGATATACTCTTTTATTTTTATTACTGCACATTCATATTATAATATTTTTGTCATTTGCATTTTGCTCAATTATGCCCGGTCACTTTACATATTCTTTCCTCATTCTATTCATACACTTTCATTCTTTTGCACTTATACACTTTACTGTGCACTCCGTAGCAACTTACACTTTATTGAGTTTAACATCCATCTATTATCATGCACTTTATTGTTTTTATATATATGCAATTAATGTGTAAGTATATGGGCTTCCTGTACAAATTATATCTACATTAAGGCTATTCCACACGAACGGGCTTGCAGCGAGATTCTCACTGCGAGCCCGGCAGGTCCTGGCAGTTCCCACACACTAATACTTGCTGCGGTCTAAACGACCGCAGCGAGTATGTAATTTTACCGCCCTTAACCCCTTCTGATGCCGCCCGCTC
>NW_027210120.1:0-110642 GCF_027789765.1 Dendropsophus ebraccatus | reverse complement strand
CTCTCCCTACCAGCCCCGTCCTGCCCATACACAGCAATGGTCATCATGGCTGAGCATTTCTGTATTCTATATGTGGAAGGGTAAGTTGCAGGGAAAGAGCTTTGGCTGCCATCTATTTATGTCTACCAAAACATAGGTGGGTATGGCTGTCAAAAGTCTGAAGTGTATTGGGACCATTAGCTTAGTTTCAAGCCTTTAGTTTTAAGATGGCCAAAATAAAAAATTAGATTTTTCTTAAATATAGATAGTAAAATGGAAAATAAAAAAAAAAAATGACTAAAAATGTTTAACATAAACTTAATTTTAAACAAATAGTTATTTTGTAATGACACCTTGACTTTAAAATGTGACACTGGGTTAATATTTTGTGGGACAACACGGTTTTTCTTAAACTGTTTCTGTTGAATTGCTGCAAAGTGGGAATGTACCCTCACCATGTGTATACAAATCTTAAAGAGGATGTACCACCAGGTACATCCTTTTTAATCTGAACCCACTGATCGAACGGCGCTGGTGCCGTGGTCAGTTTTTCGTCCCGGTTCCCGTGCACAGTGCCGTTCTATGCACCGGAACCAGCCGGTGCTCAAGCACTGGAGGTAGGCTGAGCCGCCCCCAGTGGGAGGGAATTCCCTACCCTGTAAGACGCGGCTCCGTTCATTCCAAGGGAGCCGCGTCATAGAGGGGAGGGAATTCCCTCCCACTGGGGGCGGGCCGGCCTCCAGTGCTCGAGCACCGCCCAGGTTCCGGTGCATAGAACGGTGCCGTGCTTGGGAACCAGGCCGCGGTCCGACAAACGGACCTCGGCACCGGCTTCCCCGAGCCGGCGCCGTTCGATCAGTGGGTTCAGATTAAAGAGGATGTACCTGGTGGTACATCTTCTTCTTTAAGGTCACCATACAAAAATTGGCCAATCCCACTGACTTTGTCTAATGTTTATAGGAGTCTGGCTGCGGCTTAACACTTCTCTCTTCATTAAGATTACATGAACGCTCAACAGAGCCAAATGTTCATGTACATAGGAAACAGGAGAATTAGCTGTTGGCCGACAGCTATTAGATGTGTATTGGCTCCTTTAGGCACTTCCTAAATACGCTAACGTGTACAGTTATGGCCAAAAGTTTTGAGAATGACACAAATATTATATTTTCACATGATCTGCTGCCCTCTGGTTTTTATGTGTGTTTGTCAGATGTTTTTATCACATACAGAAATATAATTGCAATCATATTATGAGTAACAAAAGCTTATATTGACAGTTAGAATGAGTTAATGCAGCAAGTCAATATTTGCAGTGTTGACCCTTCTTCTTCAGGACCTCTGCAATTCTCCCTGGCATGCTCTCAATCAACTTCTGGACCAAATCCTGACTGATAGCAGTCCATTCTTGCACAATCAATGCTTGCATTTTGTCAGAATTTGTTGGTTTCTGTTTGTCCACCCGTCTCTTGATGATTGACCACAAGATCTGGGGAGTTTCCATGGACCCAAAATCTCTGTTTTGTTCTCTGAGCCATTTAGTTATCACCTTTTGCTTTATGGCAAGGTGCTCCATCATGCTGGAAAAGGCATTGTTGATCGCCAAACTGCTCTTGGACGGTAGGGAGAAGTTGCTCTTGGAGGACATTCTCGTACCATTTTTTATTCATGGCTGTGTTTTTAGGCAAGACTGTGAGAGAGATGATTCCCTTGGCTGAGAAGCAACCCCACACATGAATGGTTTCAGGATGCTTTACAGTTGGCATGAGACAAGACTGGTGGTAGCGCTCACCTCGTCTTCTCAGAATAAGCTGTTTTTCAGATGTCCCAAACAATGGGAAAGGGGAATTTACCCCAGTCCTCAGCAATCCACTCCCTGTACCTTTTGCAGAATATCAGTCTGTCCCTGATGTTTTTTCTGGAGAAAAGTGGCTTTTTTTGCTGCCCTCCTTGAGACCAGGCCTTGCTCCAAGAGTCTCCGCCTCACAGTGCGTGCAGATGCACTCACACCTGCCTGCTGCCATTCCTGAGCAAGCTCTGCACTGCTGGTAGCCCGATCCCGCAGCTGAAAAACTTAAGAGACGGTCCTGGCGCTTGCTGGTCTTTCTTGGGGGCCCTGGAGCCTTTTTGGCAACAATGGAACCTCTCTCCTTGAAGTTCTTAATGATGCGATAGATTGTTGACTGAGGTGCAATCTTTCTAGCTGCGATACTCTTCCCTGTTAGGCCATTTTCGTGCAGTGCAAAGATGAATGCACGTGTTTCTTTAGAGATAACCATGGTTAACAGAAGTGAAACAATGATGCCAAGCACCAGCCTCCTTTTAAGGTGTCCAGTGGTGTCATTCCTACTTAATCATGACAGATTGATCTCCAGCCCTGTCCTCATCAACACCCACACCTGTGTTAATGAAGCAATCACTGAAACGATGTTAGCTGGGCCTTTTAAGGCAGGGCTGCAATGATGTTGAAATGTGTTTTGGGGGATAAAGGTCATTTTCTAGGCAAATATTGATTTTGCAAGTAATTGCTGTTAAGCTGATTACTCTTTATAACATTCTGGAGTATATGCAAATTGCCATTTTTAAAACTGAAGCAGTAGACTTTGTAAAAATTAATATTTGTATCATTCTCAAAACTTTGACTGTACTTGTGAAACTGTGCCCCACTTTGTTGCATAGCCAAAGAAATGCCAAATGAAGAATTCCTCTATAATTTTATTTTGTTTATATTTTCCCTAGGGCATTTCTTGTGGCAGCATATATTGGAAGGACCACTTGAACCTGCTGATGATACTGCTCATTGGAGGGAGGGCAAGCTTCAAATTGGAACAACTGACATTAGGTATGATCCTCTGATACCTCTTGGCAACAAAATGTATCTATACTTTAATCCTAGAGGCAGTGAATGGAGCAATAGTGTGCATGTGTGACTGCTGCTCTGTTTAAATGGGGAATTCAGGATTAGTGGGGATTCCAGCAGTCCAACCTCCAGCCAACATACATTTGTCATTTATCATGTAAATAGTTGTTAATAATTATTGTTTGTATACACCCCCCCCCCCCCATTATTAAAAAAAAAAAAAAAAAAGCACGGATTTTATTATGCTAACAATACACTCACATAGGGCAAACTAAGAGATGACAAACAATATATAAAGGGGTTGTTCAGGATCAGAAAAGAAAAATATTGCTGCTTTTTTTTCAGACATGGCACCACTCTTGTCCTTTATTTTGGTGTGGTTTTGCAGGGGTGGTGCTCTTTTTGCAAGAAAGTAGCTGTCTTTTTCGAATCATAGAAAAAACCTCTCCCTGAAGCAGACTTTATGATAAGATCAGGGATCAGACTGCACAGAAGTAAATATTAGACCTCCGGCACTCGGGGAAAAGATTCAAGACCCCTCAGTCACACTGCGGAGGTCCCGACCGGACAGTGACCGGAGCTCAACTCCTGTCACTGCCACTTAAACACCCTGATCGGCAGTGTTAAACGGGTTATTGAGAAGCAGCAGCAGGATTGCTACTGCTCATCATGGACGTTGAGGACCAGTCCTCACCCTTTATGGAGCGAGCTCAGCTCCTAAGCTCACTTCATAGAGCCCGTGGACTTAATGGCATAGTGGTACATCATGGGTCCTTAAAGTGTACCTATCATTTAAACAAACTTTTTACATGTAATAGCAACATGTCAAATGTTTGTACCGATGGGGGGTCTGGGTTCTAAAACCCCTGCTTTGCAGCGCATGCTCTGCCCCGCATCTCCGCTCTTACTGGTAAAGTATCAGTGGACAAAATCATAATGGGAGTCTATGGAACATCCGGTAATTGTCCAACATAAAACCAAAAAACAACAACGAATGCAAGACCAATATATATAAATTTACTTTATTGTTTGAATATCAAAAAATGAAATTATTTAAAAAAAGATACATCACAAGGGGGCTAGAGCTGATACAAATCCCCATAAAAACGGTGGATTAGCTAGGTTCTTACACATAGAATATAGCATCACAGAACAAATGACAGTGGAAAATGATGACCCTACATATACTGGGCACTGGGCTGATAATACATGCAATAAATAAATATAGCTCACAGTGAGTATACAGAAATGAATACCATCCTCCTATAATAAAACATTACCCATAAGTGTCCTTAGTACATGAATCCACCTCACCGTACACCCGACGCGCGTTTCGCGTGTTGCTTTATCGAGGGTGATCTCCCAGAGGTCACTCAAGCTTTAAGTATAAGTCTGTTTTTGTGTATGTGTGTGATTGAAGTGATGTGTTTTTTTGCAAATTGTATAAATGAGTGAATGGTAGTGTGTGCCTGTTGAGAGTGTGTGGATGATGGGAGTGAGCATTGTGTGGACCCATCATCTGCACCATGCACACTCCCATCATCTTCTCCTTTTTTTAAATGTTGATTTCTCATTTAGAAAGTGATTGCATTAGGATTTTGCTTTGAAACCTTAGTTTAAGAATTACTCGGTTTACATTTTTGTTTCATTTCTTTTTCTTTTTTTTTTTTTTTTTTTTCTAGCTTCATTACTGGCCCTGCAGTTGTTCCAGGTTACTTCTCAGTGGAAGCCCAGAATGTAGTTCTCATTCTCAATGGCAGAGAAGAAGGAAAGATTTCTTTTGCCACTCAATGGCTCCACTACACACAAACTCTGATAGAAAACCATAAACTCCGACATGTAGCTGTTGTGCTGCTTGGGAGTGAACACTGCCATAATAATTGGATCCTTCCTTATTTGAAGAGGAATGGAGGGTTTGTGGAGGTCCTCTACCTTGTCTATGACAGTACTTGGATTAATGACTCTGATGTTTACCAGTGGCCCCTAGGAGTGGCCACGTAAGTGTTTTTTCTTTTACTTTTTATGACATCTTACATTAGAATAGATGGACACATGAATATCATGAAAGGTTTTTTGTTTGTTTTAAATTTTATGGTAGAAATACACAATAGCTAAATGTTTTATTTGTGAAATTAGTGAAAACATTAAAAATGTTGTGAATTTTAACCCCGTCCCGAATAGGAATGTACCGGCATGTCCTGCTGCGGGTGGGGAGGTTCAGAGAGCATTAGCTGCATGTAAAATATAATAGTACAGGGTGACTATTTAAACCAGGCATGTCAAGCTCTGGCCCACATTGTTTTGGTATGTAGAGGAAATAAACTGTTTTCCAAGAGCTGGCCCGCTGATAGGACAGCACAGCTAATTATAATATAGACTGTCTATCTGGACAGCCTATATGATATTTTTGCAGGATGCACCCAGCACAGCAGTGTTTGACGTCACCAATCTGCCTGTGCCAGAATGCGGCTGGGTGCATCCTGCAGGGGCCAGGAAAGAAAAGTCCAGCTTATTAACCTATAGGGGAGAAGAAAACCACCATGTGGGGCAGTTATGGGGGAAGCAGTTTCTATGTATTACTATTGGGGTACTAAACCACTGTTTGGGGCACTATTGAGGGGGCCAAATATTGTTTTACCTACTAAGTAGGGAAAATAATGGGTTACTACTGTGTGTGGGGCAGCTACTTCATAAGGCAGTATTAAGGGGTACTATGAAGAGTGCTAATACTACATGGGCTACAGAAGGAAGCATTTTTACCATTTTGGGCAGTATGGATGGGGAGCTTGTATAGGTGAGTAGTTTGTTTTATAAAAGTGCAGCGAACTATAGATATGACATGGGGGGCAAGTTTTGTCGACAACCCGGAGTAAAGTTAATCTGCCACTGACGTCATCATCACTGTTGTACATACCCTCCACAATGCTGCCTACCATAGAGGAGTCAGCATACTAGACTGCAACCCAGCCATCCCCATAAAACACTGGTACACACAGCAGGGGTGGTACATGTGGCAGTGACGTGGGCGCTTTGCTGACAGTGCCAGGAATTCCGCACATAGCTCTGACCATGCCAGGAATGCTGCACTCTTCAATAAATATTAAGGTTGGCCCATGACTTAGTCCAATTTTTTTATTTTGGCCCACTGTATATTTAAATTTGGCACCTGATTTGAATAATGGCCATCCTTGTTAGTCCAACAGTTATACCACTTTAGAATTTATTTTTTTTCCTCAGTCATTTTAAGTGCTTTCACTCCCATATAGTCTTTAAAGCGCTAATTATATTTTACGGTAACATTTCAGGTATAGGAACTTTCCGGTCATTGATCCAAGTTGGCCTCTGGTTCATGATTCACGGCCATACTTGTGCAACTTTCTAGGTACAGTGTATGGCAACTCATCTAGAGAGATTCTTATGGAGATTATAAGGAAGGAAGGTCTTGACCAGCTCTGTTGGATCTCACCCAGAAATGAGTAAGTATTGTTAATCTCTGTAAGTGGAATACGGGTACTGTGAATAGGGGACAAGTTATTTTATCTTGGAATACCTCTTTTAAGAATACATAAAAATTTTTCTTTTAAGAACCGTTTCAAGAGAGAGACATCCATATAATAATAATAATAATAATAATAATAATAATATTTTGTGTGATAGAAATATGAATTATGAAAAATGTGTCTGTTAGCATTCCAACTTCATTTATGTTTCCATGTGAGGGCTTTGTGTTTGGTTTTGTCTTTTCTATGGAACGAGTTCTGTTTTTTATTGATACCATTTTGAGGTACATAGTGTAAAAAATGTAGAGAATGTATAAAAGCTAACAGACAATATATTAGACCATGCATCTGGCCTATATCTGTGGCAATTCTTGTTTTTTGTTTTTTTTTACATCCATGATAACAATCTGCACCCTGAACGCAGTGTTAGTGGTAGAATGGTTTGAGCCCCCATCTGTCCCTCTCTTTAGTAACTATTAACAGAGGCATTTTTGGATTTAAACCAGGGGTGAGGAACCTTTTCCATGTCGAGGGCCGGTCGGGCATTAATAAAATCATTCGAGGGCCGCATACTGTGTGCGGCAGTTAGTAGCGTGGGCTTGCAGCACCCAGGGCAAGGCAAAGTATTGTTCCCCTAGTTCCCCTGCTATTGTAGTTAACCCCCAGTGATTCCCCTGCTATTGTAGTTAACCCCCAGTGATGCCCCTTGTAGTCTAGTTAACCCCAAGTCATGTCCCTGGTAGCCTAGTTAACCCCCCAGTGATCCTCTGGTAGGCCTAGTTAACCCCATCAGTCATGTCCCTGGTAGCCTAGTTAACCCCCATCAGTCATGTCCCAGGTGGCCTAGTTAACCCCCATCAGGCATGTCCCTGGTGGCCTAGTTAACCCCCATCAGGCATGTCCCTGGTGGCCTAGTTAACCCCCATCAGGCATGTCCCTGGTGGCTTAGTTAACCCCCATCAGTCATGTCCCTGGTGGCCTAGTTAACCCCCATCAGTCATGTCCCAGGTGGCCTAGTTAACCCCCATCAGGCATGTCCCTGGTGGCCTAGTTAACCCCCATCAGGCATGTCCCTGGTGGCCTGATTAACCCCCATCAGGCATGTCCCTGGTGGCCTAGTTAACCCCCATCAGGCATGTCCCTGGTGGCCTAGTTAACCCCCATCAGGCATGTCCCTGGTGGCCTAGTTAACCCCCATCAGGCATGTCCCTGGTGGCCTAGTTAACCCCATCAGGCATGTCCCTGGTGGCCTAGTTAACCCCCATCAGGCATGTCCCTGGTGGCCTAGTTAACCCCCATCAGGCATGTCCCTGGTGGCCTAGTTAACCCCCATCAGGCATGTCCCTGGTGGCCTAGTTAACCCCAAATAAAAAAAATAAACATCCCACTCACCTTACCTCCGCTCCCACGCTGCCCATGTCCTCTTCTGTCCCAGGTCCTCTGTGCCGGTTTTCTCCTGCAGGTGGCGCGCGATGAAATGACGTCATCGCGCGCGGCCGCAGGAGACTGAAGACACGCGCCGCTCTGCTGGGGAAGAAGTCGGCATAGACAGCATCCTCCTGTGTCCGGCAGCTGTCACAGACACCGGAGGATGCTGTGTATGCCGGCTCCTTCCTCCTCCAGAGCGGCGCGCATCACAGGGGAGCTGCGGGCCGCATCGGGAGGTCTCAGGGGCCGGATGCGGCCCTCGGGCCGGAGGTTCCCCACCCCTGATTTAAACCAAGGTTTGTCCGATTTTGACTTTATGGCTTTATGGCATGGCTTTAATTCGCCAAAGGGGCTTAACTGTTGACTGCAGTACATTTATTATGTACAGTGGTGCCTTGTATTACGAGCATAATTCTTTCTGGGACCATGCTTGTAATCCAAATCACTTCTTAACCAAACTAAATTTTCCTATAAGGAATAATTGAAATGCAGATAAATGTATCCATACCCCAAAAATGATTTTTTTATTCTGAATAACAGGTAAAACAAACATTTAGAAAGCTGAAAATGTAATATTATATGTTAATGTACAGTATAGCCAAGCAGCATGTGGTATATAATGTATAGTAAGTGCATAAGAATGAAAATAACAGCAGCAGTTGGTAGAATGGAGCTGCAGATCCCCAAAATGCAGTAGGATAGTACAACAGGCTATGATAGAGAAGCAGGTCTGCTGTCAGAGGTCTGTGTGGTCACATGATCACAATAAGGAAGGGGTATGTGTTCAACATGGACCAATCAGGAGGTGAGAATCACAGCTGTGCAGGATGACAGTGACAGAAACTTTTCTATACAGCAGTGTGAATGGCTGAGTGTAAGTGCAGGTGGGGTCAGAGTACAGTGCTGTACACCACGCTATGCAGACCATGCCCCTCCCCCATTCCCCCTCCCACCCAGTACAGGGAGCTCTTAAACCAATGCAATGCTCTTAAAGTGACTCTGTACCCACAATCTGCCCACCCCAAACAGCTTGTACCTTTTAGATAGCTGCTTTTAATCCAAGATCTGTCCTGGGGTCCGTTCGGCAGGTCATGTAGTTTTGTCTTAAAACAAAAAAAAAAAATGTTAAACTTGCAGCCCTGTGTCAAACTGCCGTGGCCTAGAGTATATGTGCCCTAACCTTGCACCACCCCTCCATCCCTCCTCCCCACCCTCTTCATCATTAGGAATGCCACTAGCAGGATTTTTCCTATTCCTCTGGATTCTCTCTATTTCCTATTCACTGCACAGGTGCCTTAACGATCCAGCCCATGTGCAGTATTCACACAGGTGATGAATAGGAGAATACCTGCCTGAAGCATTCCTAATGATGGAGACAGCGGGGAGATGGGACAGAAAGGTTGTGCAAGCCTAATGCACAGACACTGTAGGCCACAGCAGTTTAACACAGGGCTGCAAGTTTAAAAGTTTGTTTTTTAGGACACTAACTGCATGACCTGCCGAACGGACCCCAGGACAGATCTTGGATTTAAAGCAGCTATCCAAAGTTACAAACGGTTTGGGGGGACAGATTGTGGGTACAGAGTCTCTTTAAACCATGTTACAATTTTAACCCCTTAGCGTCCCATGACGTACCTGGTACCTCATGGTGGCGCAGGGGGGGGTTCAGAGAGGGGTCCCGCCGGGACCCCGCTCTGAACGGCAATGCTCCCGGCTGCAATCTGCAGCCGGGCGGTGCCTCTATTAGCCGGCGCGGGTCCCGTTGCTGCTGCTCCGGTCTTCTGGCTGGGCCGGCACTCAGCTTCGCAATGACGCTGATTCCGGCTCGGCAATAGATTGCTGTGGCCTGCAGCAGGCCACAGCAATCTATCACCGAGTACAATGATCTTTGCTGTGTATATACACAGCATTGATCTCTATGAGAGATCAGTGCTGTGTATATACAAGTTCCCCAGGGGGACTTCAAGTTACAGTAAAAATAAAAGTAAAGTGTTATTATTTATAAAAAAATCCCCTCCCCTAATAAAAGTCCAAATCACCCCCCTTTTCCCATTTTATAAATATAAATAAATAAACAAACATGTTTGGTATCGCCGCATACGTAATTGCCCGAACTATTAATTAATCACATTCCTGATCTCGCACGGTAAACGGCGTAAGCGCAAAAAAATCCAAAGTGCAAAATTGCACATTTTTCGTCGCATCAAATCCAGAAAAAATGTAATAAAAAGTGATCAAAAAGTCGCGTATGCGCAATCAAGGTACTGATAGAAAGTAAACATCATGGCGCAAAAAATGAAACCTCACGCAGCTCCATAGACCAAAGGATAAAAGCGCTATAAGCATGGAAATGGAGCGATTTTAAGGAACGTATATTTTTTTAATGGTTTGAATTTTTTACAGGTCATCAGCTAAAAGAAAAGTTATACTTGTTATATATCGTTTTAATCGTAACAACTTGCGTAACATGCGTAACATATCAGTTTTACCTCAGGGTTTACGGCGTAGAAACAAATACCCTCCAAATAAAAGAAATGCGTTTTGTTTTTTTTTTCAATTTCACCCCACTTTGAATTTTTTCCTGGTTCCGCAGTGCACTTTATGCAAAAATTCAGCCTGTCATTGCAAAGTACAATTGGTGTCGCAAATAATAAGGGCTCATGTGGGTCTCTAGGTGAAAAAAATGCAAGTGCTTTGGCCTTTTAAACATAAAGTGGAAAAGCAAAAGCGCAAAAACGAAAATTGGCATTGACCTTAAAGCGTAACTGTCACGTTTTTATTTTTATTGCAGAAATCAGTAGTGTACGCTATTTTAAGAAACTCTGTAATAGGTTTCATCAGCCCAAAAAGCCTCCTTCTGTACTCAAGAAGCAATCTTCCAGCCTCCCCCCCTGACTTCTTATCTGTGCATTATCAGGCAAACATGTCTTCATTACAGAGAAGCCAGTGAAGACGGGTTCTGCTCTCTCCATTGTAAGCCTATGAAGGGGGGAGGGGCCGAGGAAGATGAGTGAGCAGGAAGAGGTGACATGAAGGTCAGCTGTTTGTAGACTCTCTGGGCACCTAATACGCTGGATTCAGGTGTCAGAAAGGTCAGTGCTTATCTATGAACTTACTGAGAGAAGATTGCAGGGTGTTGTGCTTTGCAGAAATCCTCCGTGCTCAGTCACTCCTAACAGCCCCTCCCCTCTCCATAGCCACATAATGGAGACAGAAATCCTGCTTCATTTGATGTGAGAGGGGAGGCTGGGAGATTGCTTTTTCAGTACAGAAGGAAACTCTTTTAGTACATAAAACCTATTACAGAGTTTCTTAAAATCGCTTGTACTGTTGATATTTAATGTTTTCAGAAAAATGACCCTGAAATGACAGTTACGCTTTAAGGCAGGGGTGGGGAACCTCCGGCCCGCGGGCCGCATCCGGCCCCTGACACCTCCGGATGTGGCCGCGGCTCCCCTGTGACATGCGCCGCTCTGGAGGAGAAGGAGCCGACACACGCATGGCATCCTCCTGTGTCTGTGACAGCTGCCAGGAGGATGCTGTGAGTGCCGGCTCCTTCCCCTCAGAGCGGTGCACATCTTCTGACTCCTGCGCTCCTGTGACGTGCGCCGCGCTGGTGAGGCAGGAGCTGGCACAGACACAGGAAGATGTGTTGTATGCCGGCTCCTGCCTCACCAGCGCGGCGCACGTCTTCTGACTCCTGCGGGCCGTGCGATGACGTCATTTCATCGCGCGCCGCCTGCAGGAGAAGACCGGCACAGAAGAGAGGAGGGAGAAGAGGACCTGGACAGCGTGGGAGCGGAGGAAAGGTGAGTGGGAGGTTTATTTTTTTCATTTGGGGCAGACACTGGGGGGTTAACTAGGCCACCAGGGACATGACTGGGGGGGGGGTGTTAACTAGGCTACCAGGGACATGTCTGGGGGGGTTAACTAGGCCACCAGGGACATGACTGAGGAGTTAACTAGGCCACCAGGGACATGACTGGGGGGGTGAACTAGGCCACCAGGGACATGACTGGGGGGGTGAACTAGGCCACCAGGGACATGACTGGGGGGGTGAACTAGGCCACCAGGGACATGACTGGGGGGGTGAACTAGGCCACCAGGGACATGACTGGGGGGGTGAACTAGGCCACCAGGGACATGACTGGGGGGGTGAACTAGGCCACCAGGGACATGACTGGGGGGGTGAACTAGGCCACCAGGGACATGACTGGGGGGGTGAACTAGGCCACCAGGGACATGACTGGGGGGGTGAACTAGGCCACCAGGGACCATGACTGGGGGGGTGAAACTGGGCCACCAGGGACATGACTGGGGGGGTGAACTGGGCCACCAGGGACATGACTGGGGGGGTGAACTGGGCCACCAGGGACATGACTGGGGGGGTGAACTGGGCCACCAGGGACATGACTGGGGGGTGAACTAGGCCACCAGGGACATGACTGGGGGGGTGAACTAGGCCACCAGGGACATGACTGGGGGGGTGAACTAGGCCACCAGGGACATGACTGGGGGGGGTGAACTAGGCCACCAGGGACATGACTGGGGGGGGTGAACTAGGCCACCAGGGACATGACTGGGGGGGTGAACTAGGCCACCAGGGACATGACTGGGGGGGTGAACTAGGCCACCAGGGACATGACTGAGGAGTTAACTAGGCCACCAGGGACATGACTGGGGGGGTTAACTAGGCTACCAGGGACATGACTGGGGGGGTTAACTAGGCTACCAGGGACATGACTGAGGAGTTAACTAGGCCACCAGGGACATGACTGGGGGGGTTAACTAGGCTACCAGGGACATGACTGGGGGGGTTAACTAGGCTACCAGGGACATCACTAAGGATTCAAATCAGGTACAAGGGGCATCACAGAGGGTTAACTACAATAGCAGGGGCATTAGGGGAACAATACTTTGCCTTGTTCGGGTGCTGCAAACCCCCGCTACTAACTGCCGCGCACGGTATAACATTGAGTGCGGCCCTCGAATGATTTTATTAAGGCCCGACCGGCTCTCGACATGGAAAAGGTTCCCCACCCCTGCTTTAAGGAGTTAAAAAGTGGTGAGCTCTTCTTGCTAAATGCTCTCAATCCAAGTTACTCCTAAATAAAGGTTCCACTGTACCTCTATATAATAGTGCCTGTAGGTAAAACAAGCCAATATCAATCTATTTTTTTAGTTTAGTATATTTTTTATTACAGCACTTGGTAATATAGAAACATAAATGTGAGAAAGTAAAGTGTAACTATGTTCCTACAGGTGGCAGCCACAAGAGACTAATGAAAGCTACAAGAGCTATCATGATGCCCTGTTACAGAGCGATCTAACACTAAGTCCAGTGGGAGTAAACACAGAGTGCTACAGAATTTATGAGGCCTGTTCCTATGGCTCTGTGCCTGTGGTAGAAGATGTGATGACACAGGGAAATTGCGGAAACTCATCTGTTCACAGCAATGCTCCTTTGCAGCTACTGAAGTCTTACAGTGCACCATTTATTTTTATCAAATCATGGAAAGAACTTCCTGCCATTATAAATCAGGAAAGAAACATGAGCTTACAAGAGAAGATTCAGAGAAGAAAAAGGATTCTGGAATGGTACAGACAGTTCAAACTAAAGCTCAAACACAAATTCATTGAAACCCTTAAAAAGACATTTCTGCATAAAGATAAATGAGACACTGGATATGCCCAGACGGACTTTACTTTTATTTATGTATTTATCTTTGATTTTTAGAAGATTATTCTGCTTTAGGCTGCATTCACACGTTCAGTGATTTTTTTCCGGTCCGTGATTGTGGTCCGGCAGCAACCTCCGTGATCCGTGCAAAACAGTCCATTTTGCATCCGTGTCCGTTTTTTTTCATGGATCTGTCTTACAGCATTTTAAATTACATTGATTACATCACATCCGTGTTTTTCACGGATGAACACGGATGTCACATCCGTGAAAAACACGGATCTCATTGATTTCTATGGGGAATCCTTTCCGTGCATCCGTTCCAAGTAATGACCTGTCCTATTTTTTAACGGAACGGATCACGGATCCGTGAAATCACGGAACATCTGAATAGCCCCATAGAAAGCAATGGGCTGTAAAATTGTCCGTGCGCACGGATCCGTGAGCACGGACAACTTCTCGGAACGTGTGAATGCAGCCTTGCAAACAGATTTGTATACTTTTAACATGTATAAATGTCATGAATAAAAAAAAAAGTTTTGTACCTCGGTCCTGCAGCTATTTGGTTTGATGTGAACACAGCTGGTACATGAAGTGCAGTAGGAAGGTGCATGTATTGACAGTACATAGCATATCTGTGCAGCCACAGTCCTCAACATCTCAGCCCGAGAACCACAAAGCCATGTTATAAACCTTTAGGACCCTCAGCAAGTGATCCATACTGTTTTCCAGGAAAATGTCAATGACACATTGTACATTGCTGCTAGTGGAAATAAAAAGGTAAAGTTGTTATACACTCAGTAAGCTTCATAATGTTTTTGGAAACCATAACACCCCTTCAGGTTCTCCCCCTTATAATGTACAACACGTTTACTTGAGAAATGTGGTAAATCTGCTTCTGCTCTCCTAGGAACTGTTGTCATTTAGCATATGCTAGATCTCCTACAGTGAGGCCTTTTTTCATTTTTTTTTTCTTTTCACATGGATTCTTTGTTGGAATCTGCATTAGAACATTGTGGAATCTTTCAATGGGGTCACAGTCTGGTGAGTTTGGGAGCCATAGCAGTGTGGAGAAATCATTGACATTTTCCCCCACTCGCTCCTTAGTGATTCAAGCCCGATGACACAGAGCATTGTTCTGTTAAAGGAAAAGTCTGTCGGGAAACTAAAAAATCGTTAAAGGGGAATTCCAGGTAGAGGTAAAAAAAAAAAAAACATGCTGCAGAAGCATATAGCATTGCTTACCTGTCTAACTTAGTTTTGAAACGACCAAAAATCCATTTGTTTTGGGGGGTTTTGTTCTGTTTTGTGTGGCTGTACTTCCTGGTTGAGCAACTGTACACATTACTACACGTTCCAGAATGCATTGCTTTCACTCAGCTAATTATCACAGTCCCACACCCTGCCCATTCGCCACCCAAATCTGTTGCAGAACATCTAGGCTGTGTTCACACATTGCAGTTTCATTGTGTTCCTGAATTATTTGCAGTACTTTATAATTTCTTTGTCGTCCCACCCATACAGCGCGATGTTACTACCTATAATGCTAATATTGGAATAAAGTAAAGAACTTTTTTACTTTCATTTTCATTTTAATCTCCATGCACATATTATGATTGAGCATCTTTTATCTTTGAGGTTGAGCCCCACAATAAGGACTTGATCTATTATTATCTCACATGGGATATACTGTTTATGCCTTGTTTTTTTTTGTCCAGGTGGGATTGGCAGTGCCAGCTCTGATCCTCTGTTACGCATCATTTTTGTGAAGACACTGCTGTACTGCAATGGAACTCCAACATAGCCCTAATTTCACTGCAGACTTTTGCACAATCAGTGAAGTTGCAGCACCTGCTTCTGGCTGATCAGAGATGGTGAATCCCTCAGGGGATTGGTGTATCCAGCCAAGCCTCCTGTGACATCACGCCTTGCCCCTGTCTGCATCATTAGCCTTTGCTCAGCAAACACACATAATGTGAGACAGAGGCATGGAAGATTTGTCTCTTAAGGGGGGGGGGGGGGCGGGGGGGGGGGGGAGAGCAAAGGGAGCAGGATGGGCCAGCTTTCTTCACTTCTTGGATGTCAATCAGCTACCAGTATGACTACATTGTATAGACACGTCTATATAACTTTTAATGTACTTTTAATAGAAAAACTGTTTTCGTATGTGGAGTTCCCCTTTATGGGTAGTCACTAGAGATGAGAGAACCTCGAGCATGCTCAAGTCAATCCGAGCCCGATTGTTTGGAATTTGATTAGCGGTGGCTGCTGAAGTTGTATAAAGCTCTAAGGTTGTCTGGAAAACATGGATACAGCCAATGACTATATCCATGTTTTCCACACAGCCTGAGGGCTTTATCCAACTTCAGTAGCCACCGGTAATCAAATGCCGAAGGTTCGGGTTCGGATGGACTCGAGCATGCTCGAAGTTCGCTCATCTCTAGTAGTCACCTGTCTCAGCGCCCGCCTAAGCTGCGTCTCACTCTTGGACCCTGCTGGCTGTCTTCTGAGCTCCAAGCCAACTATGTTACGACACTGGTAACATGCCCCGCTTAGCCGGTCAGTGACCAAGCGGGACACTGCTGCAGTCAACGATTGGCAGAGCAGGCTAAACCCCACCAGTCAGTTACGTAGATTCCAGGTCAGTTGTTACTGGGAGAAATTGACAGCCAGTGGGGTCTGGGAGCTTTATAATGCGGTGCAGCATAGTGCATTTTTATTCCCCCCCCCACCCCCACCCCCACCCCCTGTCTGTAATGATTTTTTTTTTTTTTTTAGTTCCCTGCCGGACTTCTCCTTGAAAACATTGCACTGTGGTCAGTAAAAGACCTCCTGAACAGATATGGGTGCGAACCTCTGTAATAGAATATTAATAAAACCTATTAAATCAGAGGAATGCTAAGCTATGTCATTACTATTCCATTATCACAAAACCATAGTCTACAACCTGAGTATACTTTTGTATATAATGCATATGTGGTGATACATTACAGGGGTTTATTCTCACAGGTTAAAAACTGTTTTGCAGCCTGACAACCCCCCCCCCCCCCCCCTTCCCCCAAAACTTCTTATCTGCTCATTATCAGGCAAAGTTGTTTTCATTACAGAGGAGCAAAAACCTTTTGGGGGAGGGGGGCCAAGGGGTATGATTCAGGAAGAAGAGGAGAGAGACAGCCCTTTCAGTTTGAAAACTGTGTCTGGGCACATAAACTCTCACCTGTGAATCCAGTGTTTTATCTGGAGAGTTGGCAAGGTGAGATAAGATTCCAGGATGTTGTCTTGTGCTCTACTATCTACAAACTGTCTCCTCTTGTGCTTCCTCATTGCCCTCGACCCCTTCCCTCTCCATAGACCTTAATGGACACAGATAAGTGAGGCGGAGGCTGCAAAACAGCATTTTGACTATAGAAGGAAACTTTTGCATAATAAAACCTATTACAGAGTTTCTTAAAATCCATCAAATATTTATTTCTGCAAAAATAAATAAATCACAGTTACACTTTAAGGCTAGGTTCACACTATGTAATTGTGCGGCGGTATTTTTGGTGGTTCATGCGTGCGCTGGAAAGTATACGATATACGGCTGCACAGTGCACGCTATGTATGAATCTACGGCCCTATTGTAAACGGACCCGTAAAAAATGAACAAGACCATTGTTTGCGGCTGGAAATGCGGCCGTGGATTGACAGGCAGTCCGTACGGAGTACTTCAAAAATAGCCGGCAATGATGCTGAATGCCGATGCCTCTAATAGTTAATATATTAAATTAATAAAACACATTTTCTTTGTAATAAAGTCCCTTTCGTTGTTCAATAATTTAATTCTAACGAATCCATCATTGTGCAATTAAATATACTGTTAAAATAAATATATATATAAATAAATGTATATTTATATATATATATTTATTTTTTTACAGTATATTTAATTGCACAATAATGGATTCGTTAGAATTAAATTATTGAACAACGAAACTGATTTTATTTCAACGAAAATGTGTTTTATTAATTAAATATTAATTATCACAGGAAGCTCCATAAGCCGTTAATTCATACTGCCGGCAATAGAGCATTCTGTACTAATCATCACTTTACTTTAATGAAAACATCAAATGTTTCTTCTAATTATGTTATCACAATAGCATTATTAGAGGAAACATTTTGAATTATATGTGCGCTCAGCTCATTGGCTGATCGGCTCAGCGCACATATAATTAGCGGGTCCGCAGCACAGTGACTTCATACAATACATCCTCCCTTAACCCCTTGGGGGCCAGACTGTAAGCAGCGATCTGTAAAGTTCGTTAGAATGGCTTGTAGATAGGGCCGTTTAATTCTATTAGACGGCTTCCACTACTAAGTCTATAAAGTAAAGAAATAAAGACAAGACACAAGTTAAACATTTTTTTTATTCAAATAAAAACACCCCCACACCCCTCATTGACCATTTTATTAAAAAAAAACAACAAACAACCGCTGGTCATCGACGTAGTCCACGTAATCCGACGTAATCCCCAGGATACCGATATCTGAAAAACAAAAAGGGAGAAACACACAAAAAACACACAAACAGGAGCACAACACCCATCATTGTGAGCGGTGTTGTGCTCCTTACAGTATGCAGCATCTTTACAGATCGCTGCTTACAGTCTGGCCCCCAAGTGGTTAAGGGAGGATGTATTGTATCCCCCTTAACCCCTTGGGGGCCAGACTGATGTCAGACTGCACCCATCCCAGCAAGGAAGGGGTTAAGTGACCCCCCTTCCTTGCTGGGAGGGGTGCAGTGCTGGGGAGGGGGTGGGGAGAGCTCTATACTCACCCCGATGTGTCCTCTTCGCTGGTCCGCAGCACAATGAAGTCACTGTGCTGCGGACTCGCTAATTATATGTGCGCTGAGCCAATGAGCTGAGCGCACATATAATTCAAAATGTTTCTTCTAATAATGCTATTGTGATAACATAATTAGAAGAAACATTTGATGTTTTAATTAAAGTAAAGTGATGATTAGTACAGAATGCTCTATTGCCGGCAATATGAATTAACGGCTTACTGGAGCTTCCTGTACTAATTAATATTTAATTAATAAAACACATTTTCGTTTAAATAAAATCAGTTTCGTTGTTCAATAATTTAATTTAAACGAATCCATCATTGTGCAATTAAATATACTGTCAAAAAATAAATGTATATATAAATATACATTTATTTATATATATATATTTATTTTAACAGTATATTTAATTGCACAATGATGGATTCGTTTAAATTTAATTATTGAAAATGAAAGGGACTTTATTACAACGAAAATGTGTTTTATTAATTCAATATATTAAACATGAGAGGCATCGGCATCCTGCAGAGGATCGCAAACCCCGGTAATAGCGATTCATGTAAACTGTGTTCCCTGCTTTCCCAGATGCATCCAGAGGTGTTTGCATCACTTTCTTAAGATTTTATTTGTTATTTTTAGTGGAACCAGATTTCCAAGTAAATGACCGTATGTTTTCAGCCGCATGTCTATTTTTTCCCACGGCCGTAGTTTCATCCGCACATTTACAGCCGCATAAAAAATACAGCCGCACAGTTACATAGTGTGAACCTAGCCTAACCCTTTGAGGACCAGGCCCAAAATGACCCAGTAGACCGTGCAAATTTTGATCTTAGTGTTTCCGTTTTTCCCTCCTCCCCTTCTAAGAGCTCCAGCACTCTCAGTTTTCTATCTACAGGCCATGTAATGGCTTGTTTGTTATAGGAATAGTTGTACTTTGTAATGGCGTCATTCATTTTACCATAACATGTATGATGGAATTCCAAATATATTATTTATGAAGATATAAATAGGTGAAATCGTAAAAAAGAATGCAATATGGTAACGTTTGGGGGGTTCCTGTGTCTACGTAATGCACTATATGGTAAAGCGACATGATACCATTACTCTATAGGTCAGTCCGAACACAACCATATGCAGGTTACACAGATTCTCTAATGTTATATATTTTTTTTATGAAATCCTTTTTTTTGGCAATTAAATATTAATAAAATGGGCCTATTGTGACACTTATAACGGTTTTATTTTTTCACCTACGGGGCTGTATGGGGTGTCATTTTCCCCCCCATGATCTCTAGTTTTTATTAACCCCTTAACGACATCGGGCGTACCCATACGCCCCCGTTGCCTGGGCTTTAACGCAAACGGGCGTATGGGTACGCCCGATGTTTCCCCGATCGCTGCGTGTTCACACACAGCGATCGGGGAAGATGGCCTGCTATAAATCATAGCAGGCCATCTTAGCTTCACGGCACGGGGGGTGGTTAACACCCCCCGTGCTTACGATCGCCGCTATAGGCTAATCAATTCAGATCAGCCAATAGTGGCGATCGGAACCTTTCCGGGTCATCGGCACCGACCGCCATTACTGTAAAAAGTAATGGTGATCGCCGTGCCACCGGCCCGATCGCCGTGAACGGCCGGCCGGCCGTTCACGGCGATCGGGCCGGTGGCACGGCGATCAGAGTCCCACAATATAGTAAATACCTGCCCTGGACCCCTCAGCTAGGTAGCCGAGGGGTCCAGAGCGGGTATTTGTACATTACTCACCTGTCCCGGGCTCCTGATCGGCGTCTTCCGGGTTCGCGGCGTCCTCCGTCATTCCGTTCGGTCTTCGGGTCTTTCAGGGTCCCCGTCGTCTTCTTTCGGCTATTTTCGGCTCCAGCCTCGTCATTTTCCGGATTTTGCGCTCTGCTGCCCCCTAGCAGCTGATATGTGTAATACACTTATCAGCAGCTACAGGGATATTCAGAATGTAGAAAAAGGTTGTTTTTTTTTCCAAATTTTTTTTTTTTCTATTTTCCGCACCCTATCGCCGCTGAGTGTTGATCAGCATCGCACGAAAGTGCGCTGCTAATCAGCAACTCCTCCTTTTTGGCGTAGGGTGTTTTTTTTCTATATCCTACTGCCACGGTCTGCTTATAAGTGCCGCACATAAGTGCGGCATTTATCAGCAACTCCTTTGTTGGCGTAGGTTTTTTTTTACTTACTGTAAAAAAACACGTAAAAAACACTACATTACACCACACTACACTGAATAAAGTTTGACACTACACCACTACATACCCCATATACCAATCCCCGTATAAAGACGGCCCCCAGGGTGTTTTCGGCGTCAGAGGGATACGTTATTATTGCCTCCGACACCGAAACAGCCAGTGAGGATGAATGGGGGGATCCTTCTTTCCTCCATTCATCCTCATCATCCAGTGACGTGTCTGGGGGTAGCGTAGCGTACGCTGCCCCCCAGACACGTCTTTTCCGCCAGTACCGTCCCAATAAGAGATGACGGTATGGAGTGAAATTCTACAAACACTGTGAGAGTACCTCAGGGTACTCTTACAGATTTAGGGTACGTGCACACTGCGGAATGGCGAAGGATAACCCTTTGTGCATTCCGCAGCTGGCACCCACCGGAGGACTGATGCGGGCGCATTTCTCTACCCGTGTCATAGACTCCATTCTATGCACGGGCGGAATCCGTCGTCCATCCAAAGAATGAACACGTTGGACGGAGAGCGGAATCCGCCCGTGCATAGAATGGAGTCTATGACACGTGTGGAGACGTGCGCCTGCATCAGTCCGCCGGCGGGTGCCAGCTGTGGAATGCACGAAGGGTTATCTGTCGCGATTCCGCAGTGTGCATGTACCCTTAGAGTGTATGTAGGAAGGGACACCCGAATCCAGCCCCCAGATGCCCCCTCCCCCCCCCCCATCCTTGGAGTTAGTGGGAAGGTCGTCCTGGAACTGATCTTCCCACTGCTGGATAAAGGTCACCACCTGTACGGGGATAACTTTTATACCAGCACCCCCTCTTCTGGTCCCTCGCTGCCCTGTAGCTTGTGGCACGATCCGTAAATATCAGAAGTAGTAATAGCGCCCTAATATTTAGCAGCCATGGAGCGGACCCAGCGCTTCTGGATATGAAGGACCCCGTATCGCACCAGGGCAACATTTTCCAGGTGACGTCCCCCACACAGGAGAACGGGAGACCCCAGAAGAAGTGCAGAGTGTGGGGTAACAGGGGGATCAGGAAGGACACCATTTACCAGTGTGACACCTGTCCTGATCACCCTGGCCTCTGCATACTGGATCGCTCCAAGGCGCACCACACGTCACTGGGGTTCTACATTATCTAAATTCTGTCCCTTATTCCTATTTCAGGGGTCACCTTGGTCCAGGGATTATTCTGATCGCCATTATGGAGTCAGGAAGGAATTTTTCCCCTGTGATGAGGCTACTGTCGTCTGCCTCACGAGGGGTTTTTGCCTTCCTCTGGATCAACACAGGTTGAATTTGATGGACACCTGTCATTTACAACCTTATAAACTAATAATTGGCCTAATACCCCCAAATAAATTAGAATTGTCCCTTTTCCCCAGCTAAGTAGGTATGGCCGCCATTCCCATTAGAGGATGCCATGATGCAATTACAAAGCCTCTGTGCGGCCAGGACAGTAGAAACCCCCCACAAGTGACCCCATTCTGGAAACTACACCCCATAAGGAATCTAAGAAGGGGGGCAGCTGGGATATGGCCCCCTGGTGACGGCCACATTTGGGACGTGAAAATGAAAAAAATTGTATTTTTTATTTTCTCGGCACATGTTCTACGTAAGTGCCCGTCACCAGTGGGGTTCATATGCTCACTGCACCCCTTGTTAGATTCCTTATGGGGTGTAGTTTCCAGAATGGGGTCACTTGTCGGGGGTTTCTACTGTCCTGGCAGCACAGGAGCTTTGTAATTGCGACATGGCCTCCATCCTCCATTCCAGCCTCTAAATGGCGCTCTGTCCCTTTGGTGACTTGCCCTGTGCCCATATGGCACATTATGCCCACATGTGGGGTATTTTCGTACTCAGGGGACACTACCCTACACGTTTTGTGTTCATTTTCTTTTTTAACCCCTTGTGGAAATGGAAAAAATCAAGGCTAGACCAACATTTAGTGTAATTTTTGTAAAATACCCCACATGTGGACATAAAGCGCCATGCGGGTGCAGGGTAAGCCTCCGAAGGGAAGGAGCACCATTTCGTTTTTGAAGGCTGGATTTGGATGGAATGGATTTTGTGGGGCCATGTTGCATTCAAAAGGCCTCTGTGTTGCCAAGACAGTTGAAACCCCCCACAAGTGACCCCATTATGGAAACTACACCCCTCAAGGAATGTAACAAGGGGTGTAGTGAGCATATGGACTCCACTGGTGACGGGCACAAATGTGGAACAATGTGGCGTGAAAATGAAATATTACATTTTTTACACTATAATGTTGGTTTAGCCTTGAATTTATCATTTTCACAAGGGGTTAAAAGAGAAAAAAACATGCAATATGTGTAGAGCAATTTCCCCCGAGTCCGTAAATACCCCACATGTGGACATAAAGCGCCATGTGGGCGCAGGGCAAGCCTCCGAAGGGAAGGAGCGCCATTTGGATTTTGGAGGTTGGATTTGGCTAGAATGGATGATGAACGCCATGTCGCATTTACAGAGCCCTTGTGCTGCCAGGACAGTGGAAACCCCCCACAAGTGACCCCATTCTGGAAACTGCACCCCTCAAGGAATCTAACAGGGGGGGAAAAGAGGATATGGACCCCTTGATGACGGACACATTTGTGCCATGAAAGTGAAAAAATGAAATTTTTCCCTTTCACGTCACATTGTTCCACATTTGTGCCCGTCACCAGTGGGGTCCATATGCTCACTGCCCCCCTTGTTAGATTCCTTGAGGGGTGTAGTTTCCAGAATGGAATCACTTGTGGGGGGTTTCCAGTGTCTTGGCAGCACGAGGGCTCTGTAAATGCGACATGGCCCTTGAAATCCTTTTCAGTGAAATTCAGCTTCCAAAAGCCAATTGGCGCTCCTTCCCTTTGGAGGCTCGTCCTGCGCCCCCTTGGCACTTTATCGCCACATGTGGGGTATTTCTGTACTCGGGAGAAACTGCGCTACACATTTTTTGTCTTTTTTTGCCTCTTATCCCTTTAAGAAAATGAAAAATTGAAGGCTAGAACAACGTTTTAGTGTAAAAAATAAATTTTTCTTTTTTCACGCCATATTGTTCGGAAAATCTGTGAAGCACCTGTGGGGTCCAGATGCTCACCGCACCCCTTGTTACATTCCTTGAGGGGTGTAGTTTTCTAAATGGTGTCCCTTTAGGGGTGTTTTTTAGGTTTTGACACCCCAGAGCCTCTGCCAACCTGAAGTGGTACAGTCAAAAATGACCAAATATAACGGAGGCGTTGAAATTCACTAGGCGCTCCCTTATATCTGAGGCTTGTGGTTGCGTCAAATAGCGCAATAGGGTCACATATGGGGTATTTCTATAAACTGCAGAAACGGGGCAATAATTATTGGGGTGCATTTCTCTGGTAATAGGTTTATAATTATGAAAAATATTGGATTACAATAAAATCTCTGCACAGAAAATTAAAATTTTCAAATTCCTTACACACTTAGCTTTTATTTCTGTGACTCCCCTAAAGGGTTAAAACACTTTCTGGATGTGCTTTTGCACAGTTTGGGGGGTGCAGTTTCTGAAATGGGGTGCTTTGTGGGGCTTTCTAACATACAGGCCCCTCAAATACACTTTTTAAACCTGAACAGGTCCCTAAAAATATCTGATTTTGAAATTTTACTAAAAATTTGGATATTTGCTGCTAATGTTTTAAGCTCCCTATTGTGTAAAAAAAATGAAAAATAGTTTAATAAATGCCGCCAACATAAAGTAGACATGTTGCTAATGCTATTTAATATATAATTTATGTGGTATAACCACTTTCTGTATACGCAAAAAAGTTTCAAAGTTGGAAAAATGCATTTTTTCACATTTTTTCACATTATTTGGGTTTTTTTTCATAAAGATTTGTTATGAGTATCGACTCCAATTTACCAGAAATGTAAAGTACAATATGTCACGAGAAAACAATCTCAGAATCAGCCGGATAGGTAAAAGCATCCCGAAGGTATTAATGACTAAAGTGACACTGGTCATATTCATAAAATTTGTCTCTGTCATTAAGGCCATTTCAGGCTCTGTCCTTAAGGGGTTAATACCATATTTGTGAAGATCGGACGTTTTGATCACAGTGCACGCTATGTATGAATCTACGGCCCTATTGTAAACGGACCCGTAAAAAATGAACAAGACCATTGTTTGCGGCTGGAAATGCGGCCGTGGATTGACAGGCAGTCCGTACGGAGTACTTCAAAAATAGCCGGCAATGATGCTGAATGCCGATGCCTCTAATAGTTAATATATTAAATTAATAAAACACATTTTCTTTGTAATAAAGTCCCTTTCGTTGTTCAATAATTTAATTCTAACGAATCCATCATTGTGCAATTAAATATACTGTTAAAATAAATATATATATAAATAAATGTATATTTATATATATATATTTATTTTTTTACAGTATATTTAATTGCACAATAATGGATTCGTTAGAATTAAATTATTGAACAACGAAACTGATTTTATTTCAACGAAAATGTGTTTTATTAATTAAATATTAATTATCACAGGAAGCTCCATAAGCCGTTAATTCATACTGCCGGCAATAGAGCATTCTGTACTAATCATCACTTTACTTTAATGAAAACATCAAATGTTTCTTCTAATTATGTTATCACAATAGCATTATTAGAGGAAACATTTTGAATTATATGTGCGCTCAGCTCATTGGCTGATCGGCTCAGCGCACATATAATTAGCGGGTCCGCAGCACAGTGACTTCATACAATACATCCTCCCTTAACCCCTTGGGGGCCAGACTGTAAGCAGCGATCTGTAAAGTTCGTTAGAATGGCTTGTAGATAGGGCCGTTTAATTCTATTAGACGGCTTCCACTACTAAGTCTATAAAGTAAAGAAATAAAGACAAGACACAAGTTAAACATTTTTTTTATTCAAATAAAAACACCCCCACACCCCTCATTGACCATTTTATTAAAAAAAAACAACAAACAACCGCTGGTCATCGACGTAGTCCACGTAATCCGACGTAATCCCCAGGATACCGATATCTGAAAAACAAAAAGGGAGAAACACACAAAAAACACACAAACAGGAGCACAACACCCATCATTGTGAGCGGTGTTGTGCTCCTTACAGTATGCAGCATCTTTACAGATCGCTGCTTACAGTCTGGCCCCCAAGTGGTTAAGGGAGGATGTATTGTATCCCCCTTAACCCCTTGGGGGCCAGACTGATGTCAGACTGCACCCATCCCAGCAAGGAAGGGGTTAAGTGACCCCCCTTCCTTGCTGGGAGGGGTGCAGTGCTGGGGAGGGGGTGGGGAGAGCTCTATACTCACCCCGATGTGTCCTCTTCGCTGGTCCGCAGCACAATGAAGTCACTGTGCTGCGGACTCGCTAATTATATGTGCGCTGAGCCAATGAGCTGAGCGCACATATAATTCAAAATGTTTCTTCTAATAATGCTATTGTGATAACATAATTAGAAGAAACATTTGATGTTTTAATTAAAGTAAAGTGATGATTAGTACAGAATGCTCTATTGCCGGCAATATGAATTAACGGCTTACTGGAGCTTCCTGTACTAATTAATATTTAATTAATAAAACACATTTTCGTTTAAATAAAATCAGTTTCGTTGTTCAATAATTTAATTTAAACGAATCCATCATTGTGCAATTAAATATACTGTCAAAAAATAAATGTATATATAAATATACATTTATTTATATATATATATTTATTTTAACAGTATATTTAATTGCACAATGATGGATTCGTTTAAATTTAATTATTGAAAATGAAAGGGACTTTATTACAACGAAAATGTGTTTTATTAATTCAATATATTAAACATGAGAGGCATCGGCATCCTGCAGAGGATCGCAAACCCCGGTAATAGCGATTCATGTAAACTGTGTTCCCTGCTTTCCCAGATGCATCCAGAGGTGTTTGCATCACTTTCTTAAGATTTTATTTGTTATTTTTAGTGGAACCAGATTTCCAAGTAAATGACCGTATGTTTTCAGCCGCATGTCTATTTTTTCCCACGGCCGTAGTTTCATCCGCACATTTACAGCCGCATAAAAAATACAGCCGCACAGTTACATAGTGTGAACCTAGCCTAACCCTTTGAGGACCAGGCCCAAAATGACCCAGTAGACCGTGCAAATTTTGATCTTAGTGTTTCCGTTTTTCCCTCCTCCCCTTCTAAGAGCTCCAGCACTCTCAGTTTTCTATCTACAGGCCATGTAATGGCTTGTTTGTTATAGGAATAGTTGTACTTTGTAATGGCGTCATTCATTTTACCATAACATGTATGATGGAATTCCAAATATATTATTTATGAAGATATAAATAGGTGAAATCGTAAAAAGAATGCAATATGGTAACGTTTGGGGGGTTCCTGTGTCTACGTAATGCACTATATGGTAAAAGCGACATGATACCATTACTCTATAGGTCAGTCCGAACACAACCATATGCAGGTTACACAGATTCTCTAATGTTATATATTTTTTTTATGAAATCCTTTTTTTTGGCAATTAAATATTAATAAAATGGGCCTATTGTGACACTTATAACGGTTTTATTTTTTCACCTACGGGGCTGTATGGGGTGTCATTTTCCCCCCCATGATCTCTAGTTTTTATTAACCCCTTAACGACATCGGGCGTACCCATACGCCCCCGTTGCCTGGGCTTTAACGCAAACGGGCGTATGGGTACGCCCGATGTTTCCCCGATCGCTGCGTGTTCACACACAGCGATCGGGGAAGATGGCCTGCTATAAATCATAGCAGGCCATCTTAGCTTCACGGCACGGGGGGTGGTTAACACCCCCCGTGCTTACGATCGCCGCTATAGGCTAATCAATTCAGATCAGCCAATAGTGGCGATCGGAACCTTTCCGGGTCATCGGCACCGACCGCCATTACTGTAAAAAGTAATGGTGATCGCCGTGCCACCGGCCCGATCGCCGTGAACGGCCGGCCGGCCGTTCACGGCGATCGGGCCGGTGGCACGGCGATCAGAGTCCCACAATATAGTAAATACCTGCCCTGGACCCCTCAGCTAGGTAGCCGAGGGGTCCAGAGCGGGTATTTGTACATTACTCACCTGTCCCGGGCTCCTGATCGGCGTCTTCCGGGTTCGCGGCGTCCTCCGTCATTCCGTTCGGTCTTCGGGTCTTTCAGGGTCCCCGTCGTCTTCTTTCGGCTATTTTCGGCTCCAGCCTCGTCATTTTCCGGATTTTGCGCTCTGCTGCCCCCTAGCAGCTGATATGTGTAATACACTTATCAGCAGCTACAGGGATATTCAGAATGTAGAAAAAGGTTGTTTTTTTTTTCCAAATTTTTTTTTTTTTCTATTTTCCGCACCCTATCGCCGCTGAGTGTTGATCAGCATCGCACGAAAGTGCGCTGCTAATCAGCAACTCCTCCTTTTTGGCGTAGGGTGTTTTTTTTCTATATCCTACTGCCACGGTCTGCTTATAAGTGCCGCACATAAGTGCGGCATTTATCAGCAACTCCTTTGTTGGCGTAGGTTTTTTTTTACTTACTGTAAAAAAACACGTAAAAAACACTACATTACACCACACTACACTGAATAAAGTTTGACACTACACCACTACATACCCCATATACCAATCCCCGTATAAAGACGGCCCCCAGGGTGTTTTCGGCGTCAGAGGGATACGTTATTATTGCCTCCGACACCGAAACAGCCAGTGAGGATGAATGGGGGGATCCTTCTTTCCTCCATTCATCCTCATCATCCAGTGACGTGTCTGGGGGTAGCGTAGCGTACGCTGCCCCCCAGACACGTCTTTTCCGCCAGTACCGTCCCAATAAGAGATGACGGTATGGAGTGAAATTCTACAAACACTGTGAGAGTACCTCAGGGTACTCTTACAGATTTAGGGTACGTGCACACTGCGGAATGGCGAAGGATAACCCTTTGTGCATTCCGCAGCTGGCACCCACCGGAGGACTGATGCGGGCGCATTTCTCTACCCGTGTCATAGACTCCATTCTATGCACGGGCGGAATCCGTCGTCCATCCAAAGAATGAACACGTTGGACGGAGAGCGGAATCCGCCCGTGCATAGAATGGAGTCTATGACACGTGTGGAGACGTGCGCCTGCATCAGTCCGCCGGCGGGTGCCAGCTGTGGAATGCACGAAGGGTTATCTGTCGCGATTCCGCAGTGTGCATGTACCCTTAGAGTGTATGTAGGAAGGGACACCCGAATCCAGCCCCCAGATGCCCCCTCCCCCCCCCCCCATCCTTGGAGTTAGTGGGAAGGTCGTCCTGGAACTGATCTTCCCACTGCTGGATAAAGGTCACCACCTGTACGGGGATAACTTTTATACCAGCACCCCCTCTTCTGGTCCCTCGCTGCCCTGTAGCTTGTGGCACGATCCGTAAATATCAGAAGTAGTAATAGCGCCCTAATATTTAGCAGCCATGGAGCGGACCCAGCGCTTCTGGATATGAAGGACCCCGTATCGCACCAGGGCAACATTTTCCAGGTGACGTCCCCCACACAGGAGAACGGGAGACCCCAGAAGAAGTGCAGAGTGTGGGGTAACAGGGGGATCAGGAAGGACACCATTTACCAGTGTGACACCTGTCCTGATCACCCTGGCCTCTGCATACTGGATCGCTCCAAGGCGCACCACACGTCACTGGGGTTCTACATTATCTAAATTCTGTCCCTTATTCCTATTTCAGGGGTCACCTTGGTCCAGGGATTATTCTGATCGCCATTATGGAGTCAGGAAGGAATTTTTCCCCTGTGATGAGGCTACTGTCGTCTGCCTCACGAGGGGTTTTTGCCTTCCTCTGGATCAACACAGGTTGAATTTGATGGACACCTGTCATTTACAACCTTATAAACTAATAATTGGCCTAATACCCCCAAATAAATTAGAATTGTCCCTTTTCCCCAGCTAAGTAGGTATGGCCGCCATTCCCATTAGAGGATGCCATGATGCAATTACAAAGCCTCTGTGCGGCCAGGACAGTAGAAACCCCCCACAAGTGACCCCATTCTGGAAACTACACCCCATAAGGAATCTAAGAAGGGGGGCAGCTGGGATATGGCCCCCTGGTGACGGCCACATTTGGGACGTGAAAATGAAAAAAATTGTATTTTTTATTTTCTCGGCACATGTTCTACGTAAGTGCCCGTCACCAGTGGGGTTCATATGCTCACTGCACCCCTTGTTAGATTCCTTATGGGGTGTAGTTTCCAGAATGGGGTCACTTGTCGGGGGTTTCTACTGTCCTGGCAGCACAGGAGCTTTGTAATTGCGACATGGCCTCCATCCTCCATTCCAGCCTCTAAATGGCGCTCTGTCCCTTTGGTGACTTGCCCTGTGCCCATATGGCACATTATGCCCACATGTGGGGTATTTTCGTACTCAGGGGACACTACCCTACACGTTTTGTGTTCATTTTCTTTTTTAACCCCTTGTGGAAATGGAAAAAAATCAAGGCTAGACCAACATTTAGTGTAATTTTTGTAAAATACCCCACATGTGGACATAAAGCGCCATGCGGGTGCAGGGTAAGCCTCCGAAGGGAAGGAGCACCATTTCGTTTTTGAAGGCTGGATTTGGATGGAATGGATTTTGTGGGGCCATGTTGCATTCAAAAGGCCTCTGTGTTGCCAAGACAGTTGAAACCCCCCACAAGTGACCCCATTATGGAAACTACACCCCTCAAGGAATGTAACAAGGGGTGTAGTGAGCATATGGACTCCACTGGTGACGGGCACAAATGTGGAACAATGTGGCGTGAAAATGAAATATTACATTTTTTACACTATAATGTTGGTTTAGCCTTGAATTTATCATTTTCACAAGGGGTTAAAAGAGAAAAAAACATGCAATATGTGTAGAGCAATTTCCCCCGAGTCCGTAAATACCCCACATGTGGACATAAAGCGCCATGTGGGCGCAGGGCAAGCCTCCGAAGGGAAGGAGCGCCATTTGGATTTTGGAGGTTGGATTTGGCTAGAATGGATGATGAACGCCATGTCGCATTTACAGAGCCCTTGTGCTGCCAGGACAGTGGAAACCCCCCACAAGTGACCCCATTCTGGAAACTGCACCCCTCAAGGAATCTAACAGGGGGGGAAAAGAGGATATGGACCCCTTGATGACGGACACATTTGTGCCATGAAAGTGAAAAAATGAAATTTTTCCCTTTCACGTCACATTGTTCCACATTTGTGCCCGTCACCAGTGGGGTCCATATGCTCACTGCCCCCCTTGTTAGATTCCTTGAGGGGTGTAGTTTCCAGAATGGAATCACTTGTGGGGGGTTTCCAGTGTCTTGGCAGCACGAGGGCTCTGTAAATGCGACATGGCCCTTGAAATCCTTTTCAGTGAAATTCAGCTTCCAAAAGCCAATTGGCGCTCCTTCCCTTTGGAGGCTCGTCCTGCGCCCCCTTGGCACTTTATCGCCACATGTGGGGTATTTCTGTACTCGGGAGAAACTGCGCTACACATTTTTTGTCTTTTTTTGCCTCTTATCCCTTTAAGAAAATGAAAAATTGAAGGCTAGAACAACGTTTTAGTGTAAAAAATAAATTTTTCTTTTTTCACGCCATATTGTTCGGAAAATCTGTGAAGCACCTGTGGGGTCCAGATGCTCACCGCACCCCTTGTTACATTCCTTGAGGGGTGTAGTTTTCTAAATGGTGTCCCTTTAGGGGTGTTTTTTAGGTTTTGACACCCCAGAGCCTCTGCCAACCTGAAGTGGTACAGTCAAAAATGACCAAATATAACGGAGGCGTTGAAATTCACTAGGCGCTCCCTTATATCTGAGGCTTGTGGTTGCGTCAAATAGCGCAATAGGGTCACATATGGGGTATTTCTATAAACTGCAGAAACGGGGCAATAATTATTGGGGTGCATTTCTCTGGTAATAGGTTTATAATTATGAAAAATATTGGATTACAATAAAATCTCTGCACAGAAAATTAAAATTTTCAAATTCCTTACACACTTAGCTTTTATTTCTGTGACTCCCCTAAAGGGTTAAAACACTTTCTGGATGTGCTTTTGCACAGTTTGGGGGGTGCAGTTTCTGAAATGGGGTGCTTTGTGGGGCTTTCTAACATACAGGCCCCTCAAATACACTTTTTAAACCTGAACAGGTCCCTAAAAATATCTGATTTTGAAATTTTACTAAAAATTTGGATATTTGCTGCTAATGTTTTAAGCTCCCTATTGTGTAAAAAAAATGAAAAATAGTTTAATAAATGCCGCCAACATAAAGTAGACATGTTGCTAATGCTATTTAATATATAATTTATGTGGTATAACCACTTTCTGTATACGCAAAAAAGTTTCAAAGTTGGAAAAATGCATTTTTTCACATTTTTTCACATTATTTGGGTTTTTTTTCATAAAGATTTGTTATGAGTATCGACTCCAATTTACCAGAAATGTAAAGTACAATATGTCACGAGAAAACAATCTCAGAATCAGCCGGATAGGTAAAAGCATCCCGAAGGTATTAATGACTAAAGTGACACTGGTCATATTCATAAAATTTGTCTCTGTCATTAAGGCCATTTCAGGCTCTGTCCTTAAGGGGTTAATACCATATTTGTGAAGATCGGACGTTTTGATCACTTTTTATTGATTTTTTTAAATATATAATGTAACATAAAATTGGTAATCTGCGCACTTTTTTCCCTCTTTCCCTTTTCCGTGTACGCCGTTCGCAATGACGCTTGTTATATTTTAATAGATCGGACAATTACGCACGCTACGGTATTTTATATGTTTATTTATTTTTATATGTTTTATTTATATTATGGGAAAGGGGGGTGATTTCAACTTTTATTGGGGGAGGGGCTTTGGGGTAGTGTGTTAGTGTTTTGAACTTTTTTTTTTTTTTTACACATTTGAAGTCCCTTTGGGGGACTTCTACATACAGTACTTTGATTTTTACACTGACCATTGCTATGCCATAGGCATAGCATTGATCAGTGTTATCGGCGATCTGCTCATTGAGCCTGCCTGTGCAGGCTCAGTGTAGCAGATCGCCGATCGGACCGCACGGAGGCAGGTGAGAGACCTCCGGCGGTCCGTTTCAATGATCGGGACCCCCGCAGTCACACTGCGGGGGTCCCGATCGGTAAGTGACAGGGGACTTTTAAGGGGTTAATGACACGCGGCAGCGCGATCACTGCAGCGTGTCATTACCGGTGAGGTCCCGGCTGCTCACTGCAGCCGGCCCCCACCTCCTATGAAGCGCGCTCCGCTCCGGAGCGCGCTTCATAGCCGGAGAAACACCCAGGACATAGGGTTACGTCATGGGCCGTCTGGGGACAGACTTCCATGACGTAACCCTACGTCCAGGGTCATCTAGTGGTTAACCACTGCCGCCACCATTTTTGTGAACACCAATATTACACTCACAGAATACCACTTTGTGCTGTTGTGCCGCCCAGCTGTGTCCATATGATAGTGTGAACTTTTAAACCGTTTATAAAAAAAAAAAATGCAGAATCTGTTGGCGCTTTACAAATAAATATTATTTTTAGTTTAGAAGCTCTGGACATCATAATCATGATGCTGGGAGCTCCGAAGTCCAGTCCGCAGAACACCATGCGTGTACAGATACAATTCTGCAGAAGTGTCACTTGTAATATCTTTTTACATGTCATCAGACATGTCAAAAGGTATTGATAGCAGTTATTGATTGGTATGATGCTGAGATACAGCCAAGGGAGAACACAGCTGGCCTTTGCTGTCTTATAGTCTATTAATCAAGATGGCTGGATCTTAGGCCAGCTGTGGAGTGGAGTGCAGGATTGCAGCTCGCCTCAGCAGCGAGACCCACTGTGATTAGTAACTTTTAAAAATGTTGTGACATGTCAACTGTTATTACAAATGACGGTAACAATTTAACTATATGGCTGGGTGACAGGTACTGTTATATTGTGAAATTATTCTGACATATTAAGGAAAAGTACTCAATCCATACCAGACTGTTGTCTGTCTGCTCTAAATTGGATATACTTATATGCATATGCATATGAAGAACCACTCCGACACCATGTCAGGGCAGAACTTGTTTATTATAAGCGTTACACAAGGTTAGCAGCAAGAAGTCAGAACAAAGAGGGGAGTTCTATAGGTAAGATGCCAGGCTATTATTGGCCATAGACAGGTTCCTTTTTTGCTTACTAGCTTGTGATTACTTAGTTATAAGCAGACTATCTTCTATAGGTGTTGTCCAGGATATGGGGGCCATCTTTAACAATGGAATATACAGAATTGTCTTAGTTTCCACAACAGACATTACTCTGCACAAAATTGTGAACCTTTAAACAAAACCATTTCAATCATTTAAATTACGGACGCATCAGGGAATGATACCACATTTTCTACCAGAAACTGCACTACCCCTCTCATTAGGTTGTGTGTGGTGTTATACCTCAGCCTCATTACTTTAAAGGAGAAGTCCGGTGAAAAATTTTAATAAGGTATTGTATTGCCCCCCAAAAGTTATACAAATCACCAATATACACTTATTACGGGAAAAGCTTATAAAGTGCTTTTTTTCCTGCACTTACTACTGCATCAAGGCTTCACTTCCTGGATAAAATGGTGATGTCACGACCCGACTCCCAGAGCTGTGCGGGCTGTAGCTGCTGGAGAGGATGATGGCAGGGGGACACTGAGGGACACAGGGCACTGAAGGGACACTGAGCATTCCCCTGCCATCATCCTCTCCAGCAGCCACTGCCCGCACAGCTCTGGGAGTCGGGTCATGACATCACCATTTTATCCAGGAAGTGAAGCCTTGAAGCAGTAGTAAGTGCAGGGGGAGAAGCACTTTATAAGCATTTCCTGTAATAAGTGTATATTGGTGATTTGTATAACTTTTGAGGGGCAATACAATGCTTTAATAAAAGTTTTCGCCAGACTTCTTCTTTAATGGAACTGAGCTGCAATACCACACACAAACGAGTACAGGAGTGGTGCTGTTTTTGGATGAAAGCATCAATGTAAGTTATCAAGGACTGTCTCATCATAGGTTACAGGGGTAATGCGGCGCTAAGAAATTATTCACAAAATAACACACATTACAAAGTTATACAACTTTGTAATGTATGTTATGTATGTGAATGGCCCCCTTCCCTGCGTTCCCCGACCCCCGCCCGTGGACCCAGAAGTGTAGTGCATTATACATACCTAATTCGTGTCGACCCCTGTCCGCATTTCTTCTGACAATGATGTAATCTTCGGGAGGCCGGCCGACCCGCTCCTGCCGTCCCTCATGCCGGCCCCCCTCTGCCGCATCATAACTCTGCTCAGCCGCGATTGGCTGAGCATAACTGTGCTCTGATGCAGCTGATGACGTGTGCCGGACTACCCCTTTAATACTTCAAGTAATTGTGTAATTCTTTGCCTAACAGCCCTTTCTAACCACACAAGCCAAACAATGAGTAGTGCACATTTTTATAGTGCTCCGAGGTTATATAATGCATTACAGTTACTACTCTTTAACCTGTGAGAACAAAGCCCTGTAATGTATTACCACATATGCAGTATATACAGTAGTATACTCAGGTTGTAGACTATGGTTTTTTGATAATGGAATAGTAATGACATAGCTTAGCGGTCAAGAAAACAATCATTTCTTTAGCATCGCTCTGATTTAATAGAATATTTGGCCAGACTGTCCACTGGATGTGGGGAGAACTGGCTTTTCATCCCTGCCTTTGAACACAGCAGCATTAGTTGTGTAAGTCTCATCTGTGGTTTGGCATAAATAAGTTTTTTATTACAAATTACAAAACAAATAGAGGAAGTTACTTTGATGTATTAAATGATCTATGGCTATGAAAACACATGGGAGCCTTGGTGTCTGAAAAAAACGACATGAAATATTCATTTTAGGATGTGTATTCTTATAGTTAGTGAGAATATTGTCAGTACTTCTATAATTGAGCACTTAGCATTTTGTAATGGAAGAATGGAAAATTCAGCTTTTTAGTACTCTTTACATGTCTAACTTTGCTGTAGGTTTACAAGAATTGTGATTAGTGAATTGGTTATTGGGATGCAGCTTGGTTACATCTACAGTATGCAAAAAACTAACTCAAACAGCACCGCAAATATTCTCCATTAGTGCCATGAGCATTTATGCAAGCGATCATAGCAGGAAGCATTTTTGCATTGCCTTGTTGAATTTACAGTAATGGTGAAGCGCTTTGTTACCAAAGCATGCTCTGGTTCATCCTAAACCGAGCATGCAGCATTTGAACACTTGTGGCTGCAGAAGTTGGATGCTACCTGGCTGCCATAGGCTGTATCCATGTTTCCAAGTGTGCAACATTCAGTTGTTTTTTCCCCACACATTTTTTTCATTCACTCAAAATGATCACTGTGTGTAAACCTTAACTTAACCCTTTAAGGACATGGCCCATTTTCGTTTTTACGTTTTCGGTTTTTCCTCCTTGTGTTTAAAAGGTCATAGCACTTGCATTTTTCCACCTAGAAACCCACATGACCCCTTATTTTTTGCATCACTAATTGTACTTTGCAATTACAGGCTGAATTTTTGCATAAAGTACACTGCGAAACCAGAAAACAATTCGAAGTGTGGTGAAATTGAAAAAAAAAAACGCATTTCTTTTATTTGGGGGAAATGTGTTTTTACGCCATTCACCCTGGGGTAAAACTGACTTGTTATGCATGTTCCTCAAGTCGTTACAATTAAAACGATATATAACATGTATAACTTATATTGTATCGGATGGTCTGTAAAAAATTCAAACCGTTGTTAACCAATATACGTTCCTTAAAATTGCTCCATTCCCAGGCTTATAGCGGTTTTATCCTTTGGTCTATGGGGCTGTGCGAGGTGTCATTTTTTGCGCCATGATGTGATCTTTCTATCGGTACCTTGATTGCCCATATACGTCTTTTTGATCGCTTTTTATTACATTTTTTCTGGATTTGATGCGACCAAAAATGCGCAATTTTGCACTTTGGGATTTTTTTGCGCTGACGCCGTTTACCGTACGAGATCAGGAATGTGATTAATTAATAGTTCGGGCGATTACGCACGCGGTGATAGCAAACATGTTTATTTATTTATTTATTTGTTTACTTTTATTTAAAACCTGGGAAAAGGGGGGTGATTCAGACTTTTATTAGGGGAGGGGGCTTTTTACTATTAACAACACTTTTTTTTTTTTTTTTACACATATACTAGAAGCCCCCCTGGGGGACTTCTAGTATATACACTGTGATCTCTCATTGAGATCTCTGCAGCATAGATATGCTGCAGAGATCCATGAGATCGGCACTCGTTTGCTTTCGGCTGCTGCAGCCGGAAGTAAACGAGTGCCGAGCCGAGGACGGCGCCATCTTGGACGCGTCCCCGGCCGGCATCAGTAACGGAGATCGCTCCTCCGGGACAAGGTCCCGGAGGAGCGATCTCCCCCACTAGACACCAGGGAAACGTTGCCTCCGGTAATCGGAGGCAGCTGTCAACTTTGACAGCTGCCTCCGATTAGCTAATTAGCGGGCACGGCGATCAGACCGTGCCCGCTAATAGCGGCGGTCCCGGGCTACACGCGGCACCCGGGATCGCGGCACTTCAAAGCGGGGCCGCCGCGCGGCCCCGCTTTGAAGTGCAAGTGAGGACATAGGACGTACCGGTACGTCCTATGTCCTTAAGAGGTTAAAGGGGTTGTCCAGCGAAAATCTTTTTCTTTCAAATCAACTAATGTCAGAAAGTTATAAAGATTTGTAATTTACTTCTATTTAAAGATCTCAAGCCTTCCCGTACTTATTAGCTGCTGTATGTCCTACAGGAAATGTTGTTTTATTTTTAGTCTGACACAGTGCTCTCTGCTGACATCTCTGGTCGAGACAGGAACTGTCCAGAGCAGGAGAGGTTTTCTATGGGGATTCATAGAAAACTGAGACAAAGTTCCTGTCTCGGCCAGAGATGTCAGCAGAGAGCACTGTGTCAGACTGAAAATAAAACATTTCCTGTAGGACATACAGCAGCTGATAAGTATGGGAAAACTTGAGATTTTTTAAATTGAAGTATTGACATGTCAGTTCTTTCGGCAGACGGTGGAATTCACCCACCCATAGAATTGAGTCTATATCACAGGCGGAGATACGAGCGGGGACGAGCGATGGAATCTGCCGGAACGTCTCCCCACGGATTCCTCAATGTGAACTTACCCTAAGGCTTGACATGCCACATGAGTTTTCCACATCTATATTAAAGGCTGAGCCCATGCAATTGTCAACCGGAGCAAGCTGTCAAACACAGTGAGACTCCTGCTGCTGCCGCTGAGTACATGGCTTGCGCTGGTCTTCACAGTTTAACTCTATAGATGCAATGGTCAGTAGGGACCACTGGATATATAAGATTTACGGCAGGAGAGGGGTCCCCCTGTCACCCAACGGTATTGCTGGGTCCCAATGGTAGCCTAGCAGTCAGATCATGGTAATTTATAATACATATAGTATAAGGGTGGGTTCATACTGAGGAATATTCCACTGTCTGTCCGCGCACACGGCCGCGCGCCTTTCCGCCGGCTCCATAGACACCATTCTATAGGCCGGCCGATTCCTCATTCTGCCGAAAGAAGTGACATGTCACTTCTTTCAGCGGATAGCGGAATACACCGACCTATAGAATGGTGTCTATGGAGCCGGTGGAAAGGCGCGTGGCCATGCGCGCGGACAGCCGACGGAATTCCGCACCCCACCTGTGCAGGGACCAGGAGATCTCAGTTAAATAGAAGCAAAGGCTGCACATGTATGCCGCTGCTCTATGACGCCACTAAAGACAGCAGAAAGCTCTGCAGGGATTTTAGGGGTCCCTGTATTCTAGTCTGCAAGAAGCCCCATCAGTCAAACCCCCCCAATCTCTTAGGTATGCTTAGGAAGTGTGTCATAAGGAAATTACCTTATGTTTATTTCAAATTTTTACACATTTAAAGAATTTTTGGCACTGTTCCTTCTCATTTTTATTTTCCTATCTATATTATAAAATAATTCGGAAATCTTGTAGTTTTCAATTTCAAAATTAAGCTGAGACTTCCTGTTCTGTCTGTGATGGTGGAACTGCTGGAAAGTGATCTTTACAGCATCATAAGGAAAGCATAGTTGCCAACAGTCCCGTTTTTGCCGGGACTGTCCCAATTCTGAGGAGCAAAAGCATGTGTCGGGAAGCTCCGCCCCCTTTCAGCACAAGTGATGTCACTTATGCAGAGCAGGGAGAGGAGTCCCTAGGGGACTAGAAGAAGAACAATACTGGTGGGGTATACCTGTTTTTTGTTTTAAATACAGATGAACGGACAAGAGGATGCTGAAGGGGGTACTGGTATGATGATGAAGGGACAGGAGGAGGATGAAGGGGCAAGTAGTATGATGATGGAGGGGAAGGAGGAGGAGAGGGGTAGTAATATGATGGAGGGGCAGGAGGATTAGAGGGGTAGTAGTATGATGGAGGGGCAGGAGGATGAGAGGGTTAGTAGTATGATGATGGAGGGGCATGAGGATGAGATGGGTAGTACTATGATGATGGCAGGGCAGGAGGATGAAGGAGGAAGTAGTATGATGATGGAGGGGCAGAAGGATGAGAGGGGTAGTAGTATGATGATGGAGGGGCAGGAGGATGATGATGGAGGGGCAGTAGGATGAGAGGGGTAAAACTATGATGATGGAAGGGCTGGAGGATGAGAGGGGTAGTAGTATGATGATGGAGGGGCAAGGGGTTGAGAGGGATAGTAGTAGGATAATGGAGGAGGAAGTATGATGATGGAGGAGCCGGAGGATGTGAGGGGTAGTAATATGATGGAAGGGCAGGAGGATGAAATGGGAAGTAGTATGATGATGGAAGGGCATTAGGATGAGAGGGGTAGTACTATGATGATGGAGGGACAGGAGGATGAGAGGGGTAGTAATATGATGATGGAAGGGTAGGAGGATAAAAGGGGAAGTAGTATGATGATGGAGGGGGAGGGGGATTAAAGGGGTAGTACTATGATGATGGAAGGGCAGAAGGATGAAGGGGGTAGTTGTATGATGATGGAGGGGCAGGAGGATGATGAAGGGGTAGTAGTATGATGATGGAGGGGCAGGAGGATGAAGGGGGTAGTAATATGATGATATGGGGTGCAGCTGCATCATATGGGTACAAACTACTAGTATATAGTCTGTAAAGTACTATCTCTGAGTCTCAGCCTGCTCTGAGTGGGGTGTGTAATATTTTGGGGACCTGAAACTAGGGTGTGTAGTATACTGGGGACCTGACACTGGGGTGTGTAATATACTGGGGACCTTATACTGTGGTGTGTAATGCTCCTTTTGTGTTGTTCTGACTGTAAATTCTAACTGGAAAATTTTGAACCCACACCCATGATAATCCACACCCATAATAAGCCACACCCCTTAACGACAAATGGCGTATATTTACGCCCTGTTGCCCTTAAGGACGTTCAGAGCGGGGCCGCACGGCGACCCCGCTCTGAACCACGGCGGTCCCGGGTGCCGCTTGTAGCCCGGGAACGCAGGTATTAGCGGACACGGTCCGATCGCCGTGCCCACTAATACAGTAATCAGATGCAGCTGTCAAACATGACAGCTGCATCCGATTACCGGATTCAGCCGTTCCCTGGTGTCTAGTGGAGGAGATCGCTCCTCCGGGATGTTATCGCGGAGGAGCGATCTCCGTTTCTGAAGCCAGCCGGGGACCGCTCCAAGATGGCGCCGTCCCCGGCTCGGCATTCGTTTACTTCCGGCTGCAGCAGCCGGAAGTAAACGAGTGCCTATCTCTTTGATCTCTGCAGCATATCTATGCTGCAGAGATCTCTATGAGAGATCAGTGCACTTATAACATTTCCCCATGTTATAAATAAAAGTAAATAAATAAATAAACATGTTTGGTATCTCCGCGTGTGTAATCGCCCGAACTATTAATTAATCACATTCCTGATCTCGCACGGTAAACGGCGTAAGCGCAAAAAAATCCCAAAGTGCAAAATTGCACATTTTTGGTCGCATCAAATTCAGAAAAATTGTACTAAAAAGCGATCAAAAAGTCGTATATGCGCAATCAAGGTACCGATAGAAAGAACACATCATGGCGCGAAAAATGACACCTGACACAGCCCCATAGACCAAAGGATAAAAGCGTTATAAGCATGGGAATGGAGCGATTTTAAGTGACATATATTTGTTGACAATGGTTTGAATTTTTTACAGGCCACCAGATACAATATAAGTTATACATGTTACATATCGTTGTAATCGTAACGACTTGAGGAACATATATAACAAGTCAGTTTTACCCCAGGACGAATGGCGTAAAAACAAATTTCCCCCAAATAAACAAAGTGCTTTTTTTTTTTTCAATTTCACCACACTTTAAATTTTTTTCTGGTTTCGCAGTGTACTTTATGCAAAAATTCAGCCTGTCATTGCAAAGTACAATTAGTGACGCAAAAAATAAGGGCTCATGTGGGTCTCTAGGTGGAAAAATGCAACTGCTATTGCCTTTTAAGCACAAGGAGGAAAAAACGAAAACGCAAAAATCGAAATTAGCTTTAAGGGGTTAAGGCTAAAGTGTCCCTGGAAAATTTTTTCAAATGTTGACAACTATGGGAAAGGTGACATTGGTAGATAAAGAAACAATAAATGAAGCTCAGCCCTCCCCTTTTGTGAAATGACCTCTGCACAGGTAATAGAGCATACTTACAAATATTCCCCATAGAAAAAAATTGGGTCTGGAGATATTGTTTGTGTTTTTGTCAGTGGGGCCTCCCTTATTACATACATCTAAATGCTGCTAAAAGCAGCTTAGGTAAGATGGCTGCCCCCATAATTTTAATTAAATGCAATCTGAAAATTAAGAGATTAGAAAAAGAATTTATTTAATGGTACTTCTACACGGAGCGATAATTCGCCCGATCACACGATTAACGATTTTGAATGAACGGTGTTTTTTTTATAACGATCAGCGTTTAGACGAAACGATACATCGTACGGAAAATTCGCTATGCGATCGTTTAAGCCTATCTCACACATAGGTGAAATCGGTGAAAGAATGTTTACACGGAACAATCTGCGAATTTTTTGCGAACGATCAACGATGATTTGAGAACATGTTGAAAGATCTAAATGAACGATTTTTTGCTCGTCGTTTGAACGTTCGCTGCGTTTACACGTACGATTATCGTTCGAATTTGACCGTTATCGTGCAAAAACGAACAATCAATCGTCCCGTGTAAAAGGACCATTAGTGATGGCCCCAATCAGTAAGTTGACATTACCTGTAAGCACAAAGACAAATGCAATGCAGTATCTGTCCTGATGAGGGAGCACTGGCACACAAAAAAATAAACTTCAAGGTCTTCTCTGGTTTTGGGACTTTGCAACAGTCACTACATGGTTGAGCTGAGGGGGCCAGATCAGAAAGCTGCTTTTAAAGGATTTTTCATGCTCTGAAGTATCTGGCACCTTCATGCAATTATCAGCAGGGGGCAGTGGCAGTAAGTCTGTCTCTTATAAGAACAAGTCTCTTGTAGCACCGAAGTTCGCTGTGCAACTAATTTATCAAATAGTCGTACATTAGTTTGTAAAAAGTCACATAAGCATAAATGCGTACTTTGAGTTATAAGTTTGTGACAGGTTATGTAGCATATTTACTTACTATTTTTTTCTTAGAGCAGCAGATAACCATGGCAGACAAATAAGGATTCTATATCAAGCTTATTGGAGCAGTTCTTCTGAATAATGTAAGGGGGTTATCCAGGATTAGAACAACATAGCCACTTTCTTCTAGAAACAATGCCACTCTTGTGTGTGGTATTGCAGCCAGTTTGTAATACCACACACAACCTGAAGACAGGCATGGCACTGTTTTCGATAGAAAGCGGAAATGTTTTTCTAATTCTGCATAATCCCTTTAACTATTAAATAATAAAGAAACATAGGTATACATTGATGACAAATGACTAAGATAGCAACGATCTGCTGCCGTCGCTCTGTGGAATAGGAGCAGTGGCAGCAGACCGTTTCTAACTTCTATGGGCTGCCTGGACGATCTAGCAATCACCTGGGCAACCCCGCGGACCCACGGCTCTAAGTGCCAGTGGCGAGTGGGGCCCCGTGTAATAGAGGCTTTACTTTCATCCTCAGCACTGTTTCCGTGATGTTAGTTGTGCCTGATAAGCCATTAGGAGCCTTGGGGGCATGGCTACTGCCATACCGAGCACCGAACTGGCCCATCCCAGGGCTGCCCCCCCTTCATTGATAATCATTAGAGGGGCGGGCGTCACATCTAACAGCACAGAAACGGCACTGAGGATGAAGGTAGGAGACATAACTTCATCCTCAGCGCCCTGTGCCCACTAGGGAGCTATCAGCAGGTGAGAATCGAGAAAAAGGTTTCATCTGTCATCTCATTGGCAATTTATAGAAACACTATAGCTCGCTGTGCTACACTCTTACAGTAACTGCCATTCACCTCTATGGGAGTTAAAGGAGAAGTCCAGCCAAAATATTTTTTTTTAAATGTTATTACTTATGGAAAGTTATACAAATTTCTAATGTACATTAATTATGGGAAATGCACATATAGGGCTATTTCCCTTAATTTAGTAGGTCATGGAGTGTTAGAATTCTCAGATACAGCGATGGCACGACCCAGGGTATAATTCCTATGGAGTGTCCAGCAGGGGGCGCTCTATATGTAGAAGTCTATGAGGCTTTATGGTTTCTATGAATGTCTATGTAAACTAATGGAATGTAATGTACAGTGTGCTTTATTGAATGAATACATTTATGGAATACTTTGGGGAGCAAGTGTCCTTGCTCCCCAAAGTATTCCATAAATGTATTCAAGTCAATACATTAGGAGGGCACATATACACAGTACTACTCCTCCCATCTGCTCATAGTATGAGTATATGACGAGGGTGTAGTACGGCCGCAGCACTGGACTATATGCACTGAACTACTACTCCCATCACCTGCTCATAGTATGAGCAGGTGATGGGAGTAGTAGCTGAGTTATCCCTATGACATGCCTGCCGCCGCTGCTGATGCCGTCGAGCGCAGGGGGGGGGGGAGACGCTCATCACAGTGCAGCCATCATGCCCCCTCCGCTCCCCCCTACTTCTTCCAGGATTCTGGCTAACTTCCCCCTTTCCTTCCCAACCGGCACGTGTGGGAGAGGACGGTTCGTGCGGACACTGAGAAGCACCGGAAGCCAGTATGTCTGAAGGGAGATCGGCGGCCGAGCGGGGAGTCAGCAGTGGGATAGGGGGAAGTTAGCCAGAATCCCAGAAGAAGGAGGAGGGGGGAGCGGAGGGGGCATAATGGCTGCACTGTGATGAGCGGCTCCCCCCTGCACCCGGTGGCATCAGCAGCAGTGGCAGGCATGTCATAGGGATAACCCAGCTACTGCTCCCATCACCTTCTCATACTATGAGCAGGTGATTGGAGTAGTAGTTCGGTGCATATAGTCCAGTGCGGCGGCGGTTCAGTGGGTGATGGAGATCGGCCCTAGTACTACACCCCTCTTATCTGCTCATACTATGAGCAGATGATGGGAGGAGTAGTACTGTGTATATGTGGCAGCAGCAGCACTGAGCAGGGAGGGAAGGGGGGGAGGTAGATGCACAGGCACCTCTCTTCCTCCCTGCTTGGTGCCCTCCTAATGTACTGATTGAATACATTTATGGAATACTTCGGGGAGCAAGGACACTTGCTCCCCAAAGTATTCCATAAATGTATTCATTCAATAAAGCACACTGTACTCTACATTCCATTACTTTACATAGACATCCATAGAAACAATAAAGTCCCATAGACTTTTACATATAGAGTGTCCCCTGCTGGACACTCCATAGGAATTACACCCTGGGTCGTGACATCACTGTATCTGAGAGAATTCTAACACTTCCTGATCTACTAAATTAAGGGCAATAGCCCTATATGTGCATTTCCCATAATTAATGTACATTAGAAATTTGTATAACTTTCCATAAGTAATAACATATCAAAAAATAATTTTGGCTGGACTTCTCCTTTAAAGTAACAGTGTAGCACAGCTGGCTTGGTTGTTTCCATAATCCTGACTACCTCTCCTATCACAGCAGCTGCTTTAACATGTGGGATAGGAGGCCTCTGTTTTGGAGAGAAATGTGACCTACAGCTACCCACCATAAATGCTTGAAAATAGAATAATCCTTTAAATAGTGCTATTTACTACTCCTTTTTTCTATTGAACAGTAGTAAAACGCCTGTCTTTTCATAAACACGTAAATTTTACGACAGTAAAATTAAGTGTTGTCCCCAAAATACATTCGAAGTTTAAATAAATAATTTTTAGGCAATTGATTTTGATGAAGCCCAAGAAAAACTACTAAAAATAGACAAAAAAATGCCATAAAAGTAGTGAAATATAAAACCCACAAATGTCCCAAAAGAAAAAAAAAAAGCGGCTAAACATTTCACACGTTTAAAGGGGTACTCTGACATCAAGGGGAAAAAATAAACATGCTGCAGAAGCATACAGAATTGCTTACCTGTCTGCCCCAGTTCTGAAACAACAAAAATCTATTTGTTGTCTGGGTTTTAGTTCTGTACAATTCCCAGAATGCATAGCTTTCCTCAGCTCTCCAACACCCTCTTGCTCTGTCTATTTCACTCCCAAAGCACTCCTGTCAGTTCTCCACCCAGAGCTGTTGCAGAACACCTCATTTCACAGATGACTATTTCATGATAAATGAAGGTTGCAGCACCTGCTGCATTCATCCCCTATATGCTCTTTTTGTGACATCATGCTGTAAACATACCTCACTCTCCGTAAATACTTCAATAAAGATATATATGTTTCTGCATATATAACAAGGAGGTGATATAGGCTGTTCAATTCCAGTCCTCATGGCCACGAACAGGTCTTGTTTTTAGGATCTCCTTTGTATTTCACAAGTGATATAATTGTACTCATTGCAACAGGTATAGGGGCTGGCTGGCAAATTGTAGCCTAAGGGTGCAAGTGCATCAGATATTGTCAACTCTGGAAGAAAGTGGCCATGCTTTTCTAACACTGGATAATGCCCTCTAAGGGCCATTATTTAGGGAGGATTGTCCAAAATGGTAGGAACAGTGGTTGTAGTAAGAGCAGGACTGAACTGTCCCTATCCATTGTGACCGATTAGCTCTTTGTATCCCAGGCATCCAGAGGTACAGTATTGCATTGGACACTTTCCTGGGTGCCCTATTATGGGTCCACTCAATGTGTACTGTATATTGTACAGAACTGTGATACTTCTGTTCTCATGAGGTGTATAGCCTATAATTCCTAAGCACCATTGGAGAGGTTTATTAGGACCTGTATGCCAATCTTGAAAGTGAAGTACCAGCAGGCACTCCGGCGTGTAGATGCCGATGCCGTAGTCCTCTTTTTTTAACCACAGCCCAGTTCCAGCTGGTATTTACTAACAGCCTGTCCCATATTTCTCCTTTCTCGACCAAAAAGTAATTAGTAGCAATTAAAAAATAAATTAATTAACTGTGTTCTCTCTTTTTTTTTACCTAACTATATATATGTATATTTTTTTATTGTAAGAGAATATTTTGTCATTAGTGTGACTATCTTGAAGTCCCTTAAGTGTAACTGTAATTTTAAAACAACTTTACAGAAATCAATGGTACAAGAGATTTTAAGAAACTCTGCAATAGGTTTTATTAGGCAAAAAAGCCTTTCTGTCCTCGAATCCCCCCCCCCCCTTTCAATTCTTATCTGTTCATTATAATGGACACAGCAAAGTCGCCTTCACTTTGCTTCACTGCAACGAATAAGTGGGGTGGGGGTGGAAAACCGCTTTATCAGTACAGAAAGGCTTTTTTTTGCCTTATAAAATCTATTAGGGTAGGTTCAGACGTACCGGATTTGCAGCGGATTTATCCGCTGTGAATCTTGGTAGTTTAAAGTTCAATGGGGTTACAAACCTGCAGCAGAATTTTTATTCTGCTGCGAGTATGTAACCCGGCCCCTGTAACCCCCCCCCCACCACCCGGAGCATACATTACCTGCTCGGCACCGCGGTTGCATGTGAGCCTCCCAGCTCCTGTCGGTCCCCATAAGCCAGTCAGGGCACGGCAGCACTGATTGGCTAAGCGGGAGCTGGGAGGCTCACATGCAGCCGGGGTGGGGGGTTAAAGGGGCCGGGTTACATACTCACAGCAGAATGAAAATTACGCTGCGGGTATGGAACCCCATTGAACTTTACAGTACAAGTATTCACAACAGATTTTGCTGCAAATTGGCAGCGTGAAATCCGCTGCAAATCTGGTATGTTGGAAGGCACCCTTACAGAGTTTCCTAAAGTTGCCTGTACTAATTTCTGCAAAGTTGTTTTGAAATGACAGTTACACTTTAACCACTGCTAGCTGAGCTGACTGTCATCAGCAAATGGGTATAGAGAATTAAAATTTGCTCAAGTCATGGACAGCGTTGTATATACATCTGGGCACAACGCTGTATAGTATACTTGTGCGATCGGCGCAGGCGGGATTGTGTTAGGAGATTGACGATTCTCCCTATATGATATATGCGCATGCGCGAGTCTTCTAGAATGGCGCTGCTGTCTATTCATAGTTACGGTCGCCATGTTTTTGTAGCCTTGATAGGATTAGCTTCTTCTGTTTATTCCTCTTATTTTTTTAACTTACTGCGTACGCGCAGCCTCCCCAAGATGGCGCCCGCTATCGCTGGAAGCCAGATTCTCCTGCACATGGTACGTTCTGATTGTAATTGTCCACACATGTTTCAGATACATATATAGCATGCCCCCCACTCTACCACTCATATCCCTGAGGAAGCCGCTGGGCGGCGGAACGCGTGGGGTAACTCTTTCCCACCTGACCCGTTTTCTATACGTTTTTAGGACTGTTATGGTGATTACTTTGTACTGTCCTACCTATATGGATATACCATTGTGGTGTTGTTATAGGGTATATGTTACAAGGACTCTGCTTAGGCAGTTTGGTTATATTCTGATATTGGTTGTACAGTCCTGGGTCAGGGTGGTTGAATAGTCCTTGCTGGTACACCGGCCGGACTCATGTGGACATTTTAATTGTTTTTAATGCAGAGTGTTATTGGGGTTTGTCTCCCTTTTTGCCATACTCCTGCTTTATCTATTTAGTGGTAATTTCTGTATTTGTGTTTATATTGTAATAAAGTATTTTTGTGATGTGCTACCTATTTGTGCATATGCTTTTTGTTCTTTTTGGTTCTATGGACCACGACAGGACCCCTTTCTGCAATGTGCAGCCGCACAGCGGGATTCAGAGTGGGGGACATGGAAGCCAGGGAGGTAAGTGTGTGTAATTTTTTTTTCAATTACCTTCTCCCCTGGCAATAACACAGAAAGGGATCTTGGCAGGACAACCTCTTTAAATGGTCATAAAAAAAAAACCAAAAACTTTTCACATCAAAAAAATTGTTTGGTTGGGGTCTCACTGTTAAGAGCCCCACTGATCAGGAGAACGAGCTGGGAGAAAGGCAGCAATCTACGTCCATGTGGCTGCCTGGACAATGATTGACAATGGAGAAGTGCAGTGCTCCCACCTTGTTCCCCTGATCGGTTGGGGTCTCAGCAATGAGAGGTACACTTCAAGTTGCAAGCTTTGTGGAAATACATGTTGTTTGCAGATCACAGGAAAATCATGATTGCAATGCAGGTAATTCCTATAGAGGAAAAAAGTGAACTAAAAAGTGGTCAATTACTATGAGTCACCAAATTACTCATATACTTTTCCCATCTTGTAGTCTTCACACAGCCTAGCTAATAGCTAGAATGATGTGATATATATGGAATGTAAATTCTAGGGATGTCAATTTTGAAAATAACGTAGTCAACTCATGAGTTTGAAATCTTACTTCATAAACTAGTATATTGTTTACCATGACACACAACATAATATAGGAAGCCTTACTAAGCACTGCCTCATCGCCCTAGCTTATCCTTACATGGAATGAATTAACTTGCAGGATCTTCAAGGACGTTTAAAGGTTATCATACATAAGGCTGATTTAGGCAAGACAGGCTACCATCTAAGAGGCTCTGCAAAGTGTGACATAGAAAGTCATTCTTTTTCATTTGTGTTGCTTATACAGTTCCATATCTTTCATTTCTGAATGAAGGTTGCCATCACTCATTGTAACACTGCTGCTCAAGACTCACCAGCAGCAGCGCCATCCTGTCTACTCCTCTGCTGTGCTCCATGCTCTTCATGGGGCTGCTCATGGCTTCTCCTGCAGTGACACCTCTGGCCACTACACAGGCTGCCAACTTCTCTGTATTTATAGAGGTTATAGAGGTAGCTTGTCTCCACCTGCCACTGCCCTCTACCAATCCAGAGCCCTCTGCACCTATTTAAAGAAGGTCCACCTGCTGCTTCCTGCCGGAGCGTGTGTTTCTGCCAGTCTACTGACTGTCAGTGAATTCTGACCTGTTTATTGCCTTACCAGTCTGTACTGTGTACCTCTACTGCCAACTCAGACTGTCTGACCACCTCTGAAGCAGCCTGCCCTGATTCTTCGCCTGTCTGACTAAAGATACCTGTCTTATCCCTAGTCCCTTGCGCAGACTGTCTGGTTCTTGGGAAACAGCTGCTGCTCACACCGAGACCACACTTGTGGAGCAACCAGGTGCCCTTTAGCCAGGGCCGGCCTTAGGGTAAATAGCGCCCTTTGCAAAACCTTTTTTTGGCACCCCCACCTGTCCCCTTTAAAGGGGTACTCCGGGCTGGGGGTATTTCTCATTTATATAGCTTTAGCATAACTTTGCCTATATGATGGATTGGGAAATGAATCTATGAAGGGAAGCAAAAGGCTTCTACTTATATTATTCTTCTTTAATGAAGTCTCCACTACATCCGGCAGATAGCGGCACCCAGCACAGCTGGCAGGTAGTGGCAACCTGCACTACACCCAGCACAGCCGGCAGGTAGCAGCACCCAGCATTACACCCAGCACAGTGGGCAGGTAGCGGCACCCTGTATTACACCCAGCACAGCCGGGAGGTAGCAGCACCCTGTATTATAACCAGCAGAGTCGGCAGGTAGCAGCACCCTGTACTGCACCCAGCACAGCCGGCAGGTAGCGGCACCCTGCATTATACCCAGCACAGATGGCAGGTAGCAGCACCCTGCACTACACCCAGCACAGCCGGCAGGTTGCGGCCAGGGGCGGTTTTGGCATTTCTGGGCCCCCCCCCCCTCGACATGCGCTCCACAACAATAGCCCGCTGTGTGCTGCCCCCAGTAGTATATACCCCTTGTGCGCTACCGCCAGTAGTATATACCCCTTGTGTGCTGCCCCCAATAGTATATACCCCTTTTGTGCTGCCCCCAGTATTATATGCCCCTTGTGTGCTTCCCCCAGTAGTATATAGACCCCTGTGTGTTCTTCCAGTTATATATAGCCCCCCATGTGCTCCCCCAGAAGTATATAGACCTCATGTGTGCTGTCCCAGTTGTATATAAACCCCTGTGTGCTGCCCCCAGTCATATATACCCACTGTGTGCTGCCCCCAGTTGTATATAACCCCTGTATGCTCCCCCACTAGTATATAGCTCCCTGTGTGCTCCCTCAGTGGTATTTAGCCCCCCTGTGTGCTCCCCCACTTGTATATAGACCTCCTGTGTGCTCCCCCACTTGGATATAGACCCCTGTGTGCTCCTCCAGTAGTATATAAACCCCCTGTGCAGGGCCGATTCTAGCTCTTCTGCTGCCTGAGGCGAGAACTGAAATAGTGCCCCCCCCCACAACTGAGATCAACATCATATAAACACCAAATAATCCCACCACATAATGATTGCATATCAGCACTCCATAGTGACTAAATACTATCACCAATATTGCCACTACAAGGGAAAAATTCCACCACTGATTGATCAATACCACCAGTACTGCTACTGAATAAAAACACTGTATAGAGTCCAGCATTACCCCCACACAGTGACAGTATAGTGATCAGGGTACAGTTACATCCAGTGACTCACAGGTGACATCTTCTCTCATCAGAGTTGTTCACTTTCTCTTTTCTTCTATATTCGGATCCGACTCCATCTTGAAGACTTCTGTTAGCCATGACTTGTCCCCGCAGCATCTATTGGACAGACATTTTAGGCTCCACAATTTAAAAGATCCCTTCTGCATCTCCACACTATTATAATCCCCATTCTCCTCATGTAGTCATAATCCCCCCATCTCCTCCTGTAGTCATAATCCCCTGTGTCCCCCATCTCCTCATAATCCTCCAATCTCATCATAAGCCCCCCCCCACCTGTGTCATAATCCTCCCATCTCCTCATATTCCTCCTGTGCCCCCCATAATCCTCCCATCTCCTCATATTCCTCGTGCCCCCCATAATCACCCCCTGTATCATCCATCTCCTCATATTTCTCCTGTGTCCCCCCATAATCACCCCCTGTATCATCCATCTCCTCATATTCCTCCTGTGTTTCCCCATCTCCCCACAATACCCCTGTATCATCCATCTCCTCATATTCCTCCTGTGTCTCCCCATCTCCCCACAATCACCCCCTGTATCATCCATCTCCTGTGTCCCCCATCTCCCCATAATCACCCCCTGTATCATCCATCTCCTGTGTCCCCCCATCTCCCCATAATCACCCCCTGTATCATCCATCTCCTGTGTCCCCCATCTCCTGTGTCTCCCCACAATCACCCCCTGTATCATCCATCTCCTGTGTCCCCCCATCTCCTGTGTCTCCCCACAATCACCCCCTGTATCATCCATTTCCTGTGTCCCCCCATCTCAGCAAAGTAAAACAAAAAAAAGGCCAGCAGCTACTCACCTCACCACTGGTTCCCCCGCTGTCCCTGTGTCCTCCTGGATGCTTCCTGGTCAGGCTGATCACAGATCTCATAGAGTGCCGGCAGGTAGCGGCACCCTGTACTATACCCAGCACAGCCGGCAGGTAGCGGCACCCTGCACTATACCCAGCACAGCCGGCAGGTAGCAGCAACCTGTATTATATCCAGCACAGCCGGCAGGTAGCAACACCCTGCACTACACCCAGCACAGCCGGCATGTAGCAGCACCCTGCACTACTCCCAGCACAGCCGGCAGGTAGCGGCACCCTGCACTTCACCCAGCACAGCCGACAGGTAGCGGCACCCTGCACTACACCCAGCAGGTAAGGCACCCTGCACTTCACACAGCACAGCCGGCAGGTAGCGGCACCCTGCATTATAACCAGCACATCCGGCACGTAGCGGCACCCTGTATTACACCCAGCACAGCCGGCAGGTAGCAGCACCCTGTATTATATCCAGCACAGCCGGCAGGTAGTGGCACCCTGTATTACACCCAGCACAGCCGGCAGGTAGCAGCACCCTGTACTACACCTAGCACAGTGGGCAGGTAGCAGCACCCTGTACTACACCCAGCACAGCCGGCAGGTAGCAGCACCCTGCATTATAACCAGCACAGCCTGCAGGTAGAGGCACCCTGTATTACACCCAGCACAGCCTGCAGGTAGCAGCACCCCGTATTATACCCAGCACAGCCGGCAGGTAGCAGCACCCTGTATTACACCCAGCACAGCCGGCAGGTAGCAGCACCCTGTATTACACCCAGCACAGCCTGCAGGTAGCAGCACCCCGTATTATACCCAGCACAGCCGGCAGGTAGCAGCACCCTGCATTATATCCAGCACAGCGGGCAGGTAGCGGCACCCTATATTATAACCAGCACAGCCGGCAGGTAGTGGCACCCTGTATTACAGCCAGCACAGCCGGCAGTAGCGGCACCCTTTACTATATCAAGCAGGTAGCAGCACCCTGCATTACACCCAGCACAGCCGGCAGGTAGCGGCACCCTGCATTATAATCAGCACAGCCGGCAGGTAGCAGCACCCTGTACTACACCCAGCACAGCCGGCAGATAGCAGCACCCTGTACTACACCCAGCACAGCCTGCAGGTAGAGGCACCCTGTATTACACCCAGCGCAGCTGGCAGGTAGCAGCACCCCATATTATACCCAGCACAGCCGGCAGGTAGCAGCACCCTGCATTATATCCAGCACAGCGGGCAGGTAGTGGCACCCTGTATTACAGCCAGCACAGCCGGCAGTAGCGGCACCCTTTACTATATCAAGCAAGTAGCAGCACCCTGCATTACACCCAGCACAGCCGGCAGGTTGTGGCACCCTGCATTACACCCAGCACAGCCGGCAGGTAGCGGCACCCTGTATTACACCCAGCACAGCCGGCAGGTAGCGGCACCCTGCATTATAACCAGCACAGCCGGCAGGTAGCAGCACCCTGTACTACACCCAGCACAGCCGGCAGAAAGCTGCACCCTGTAGTACACCCAGCACAGCCGCAGATAGCTGCACCCTGTACTACACCCAGCACAGCCGGCAGGTAGCAGCACCCTCCATTATAACCAGCACAGCGGGCAGGTAGCAGCACCCTGTACTTCACCCAGCACAGCCTGCAGGTAGGGGCACCCTGTATTACACCCAGCGCAGCTGGCAGGTAGCAGCACCCCGTATTATATCCAGCACAGCCGGCAGGTAGCAGCACCCTATATTATATCCAGCACAGCCGGCAGGTAGCAGCACCCTGTATTACACCCAGCACAGCCGGCAGGTAGCAGCACCCTGCATTATACCCAGCACAGCCGGCAGGTAGGAGCACCCTGTATTACACCCAGCACAGCCGGCAGGTAGCGGCACCCCGTATTATACCCAGTACAGCCGGCAGGTAGGAGCAGCCTATATTATATCCAGCACAGCCGGCAGGTAGGAGCACCCCGTATTATACTCAGCACAGCCGGCAGGTAGCGGCACCCTGTATTATATCCAGCACAGCCGGCAGGTAGCAGCACCCTGTATTATATCCAGCACAGCCGGCAGGTAGGAGCACCCTGTATTATACCCAGCACAGCCGCCAGGTAGCAGCACCCTGTATTATATCCAGCACAGCCGGCAGGTAGGAGCACCCTGTATTATACCCAGCACAGCCGGCAGGTAGCAGCACCCTGTATTATATCCAGCACAGCCGGCAGGTAGCGGCACCCTGTATTATATCCAGCACAGCCGGCAGGTAGGAGCACCCTGTATTATACCCAGCACAGCCGGCAGGTAGCAGCACCCTGTATTATACCCAGCACAGCCGGCAGGTAGGAGCACCCCGTATTATAACCAGCACAGCCGGCAGGTAGCGGCACCCCGTATTATACCCAGTACAGCCGGCAGGTAGGAGCAGCCTATATTATATCCAGCACAGCCGGCAGGTAGGAGCACCCCGTATTATACTCAGCACAGCCGGCAGGTAGCAGCACCCTGTATTATATCCAGCACAGCCGGCAGGTAGGAGCACCCTGTATTATACCCAGCACAGCCGGCAGGTAGCAGCACCCTGTATTATATCCAGCACAGCCGGCAGGTAGCAGCACCCTGTATTATATCCAGCACAGCCGGCAGGTAGGAGCACCCCGTATTATACTCAGCACAGCCAGCAGGTAGCGGCACCCTGTATTATATCCAGCACAGCCGGCAGGTAACAGCACCCTGTATTATATCCAGCACAGCCGGCAGGTAGCAGCACCCTGTATTATATCCAGCACAGCCGGCAGGTAGCGGCACCCTGTATTATAACCAGCACAGCCGGCAGGTAGCGGCACCCTGTATTATATCCAGCACAGCCGGCAGGGTAGCGGCACCCTGCTATTATATCCAGCACAGCCGGCAGGTAGCAGCACCCTGTATTATATCCAGCACAGCCGGCAGGTAGCGGCACCCTGTATTATATCCAGCACAGCCGGCAGGGTAGCGGCCACCCTGTATTATACCCAGCACAGCCGGCAGGTAGCGGCACCCTGTATTATATCCCAGCACAGCCGGCAGGTAGCAGCACCCTGTATTATACCCAGCACAGCCGGCAGGTAGCAGCACCCTGTATTATATCCAGCACAGCCGGCAGGTAGCAGCACCCTGTATTATATCCAGCACAGCCGGCAGGTAGCGGCACCCTGTACTACACCCAGCACAGCCGGCAGGTAGCAGCACCCCGTATTATATCCAGCACAGCCGGCAGGTAGGAGCACCCCGTATTATAACCAGCACAGCCGGCAGGTAGCGGCACCCCGTATTATACCCAGCACAGCCGGCAGGTAGCAGCACCCTGTATTATATCCAGCACAGCCGGCAGGTAGGAGCACCCTGTATTATACCCAGCACAGCCGGCAGGTAGCAGCACCCTGTATTATATCCAGCACAGCCGGCAGGTAGCGGCACCCTGTATTATATCCAGCACAGCCGGCAGGTAGGAGCACCCCGTATTATACTCAGCACAGCCGGCAGGTAGCGGCACCCTGTATTATATCCAGCACAGCCGGCAGGTAGGAGCACCCCGTATTATACCCAGCACAGCCGGCAGGTAGCAGCACCCTGTATTATACCCAGCACGGCCGGCAGGTAGGAGCACCCCGTATTATAACCAGCACAGCCGGCAGGTAGCGGCACCCCGTATTATACCCAGTACAGCCGGCAGGTAGGAGCAGCCTATATTATATCCAGCACAGCCGGCAGGTAGGAGCACCCCGTATTATACTCAGCACAGCCGGCAGGTAGCAGCACCCTGTATTATATCCAGCACAGCGGGCAGGTAGTGGCACCCTGTATTATACCCAGCACAGCCGGCAGGTAGCAGCACCCTGTATTATATCCAGCACAGCCGGCAGGTAGCAGCACCCTGTATTATATCCAGCACAGCCGGCAGGTAGGAGCACCCCGTATTATACTCAGCACAGCCAGCAGGTAGCGGCACCCTGTATTATATCCAGCACAGCCGGCAGGTAGCAGCACCCTGTATTATATCCAGCACAGCCGGCAGGTAGCAGCACCCTGTATTATACCCAGCACAGCCGGCAGGTAGCAGCACCCTGTATTATACCCAGCACAGCCGGCAGGTAGCAGCACCCCGTATTATATCCAGCACAGCCGGCAGGTAGCAGCACCCTGTATTATATCCAGCACAGCCGGCAGGTAGCAGCACCCTGTATTATATCCAGCACAGCCGGCAGGTAGCAGCACCCTGTATTATACCCAGCACAGGCGGCAGGTAGCGGCACCCTGTATTATACCCAGCACAGCCGGCAGGTAGCGGCACCCTGTATTATATCCAGCACAGCCGGCAGGTAGCAGCACCCTGTATTATATCCAGCACAGCCGGCAGGTAGCAGCACCCTGTATTATATCCAGCACAGCCGGCAGGTAGCAGCACCCTGTATTATATCCAGCACAGCCGGCAGGTAGCGGCACCCTGTACTACACCCAGCACAGCCGGCAGGTAGCAGCACCCCGTATTATATCCAGCACAGCCGGCAGGTAGCAGCACCCCGTATTATATCCAGCACAGCCGGCAGGTAGCAGCACCCCGTATTATATCCAGCACAGCCGGCAGGTAGCAGCACCCCGTATTATATCCAGCACAGCCGGCAGGTAGCAGCACCCCGTATTATATCCAGCACAGCCGGCAGGTAGCAGCACCCCCGTATTATATCCAGCACAGCCGGCAGGTAGCAGCACCCCGTATTATATCCAGCACAGCCGGCAGGTAGCAGCACCCCGTATTATATCCAGCACAGCCGGCAGGTAGCAGCACCCCGTATTATATCCAGCATAGCCGGTAGGTAGCAGCACCCCGTATTATAACCAGCACAGCCGGCAGGTAGCAGCACCCTGTATTATACCCAGCCCCACTCCCAGCCGCCTCGGAGTAGCCAGCTGCAGGGCCCTCCACTTGCTACCGTAACTACTGATAGACTCCCGCCCACTCCTTTCATTGATCCGCACACGTCGCATCCTTGCTTCTGATTGGCGGGAGCAGCTGTCAGTTAGCAGCTGCCAGACACGGGCTGTGCCGGTGTGCGGGGGGCGGAGACGGGAGGTTACGGCTCCTCCCTCTGCCTTCCAGCCGAGTCTAGCAGGGTCTGGCGGCGCAGTGCTGTGCTGAGGGGTAACCAGGAAGGAAAAGGGGGTGAAACTGCTGCTGCGCCCCCTGCGAGGGACAGGTGCGGCGTCCAGAGGAGAGCGGTGTCCGGTCCCTCCCTGCTCTCTGTCCCCGCCCGGCACTGCCGGCTCACTCTGCTCTTGTGTTGGGTTTGAGCGGACTGCACCGCTGCCGGGTTAGAGCATGCTCCTGCCTGCCGCTGCCATTCATCATCTCCGTGCACGCTGAGCCGGGAGGCCCCCATTGTAGTGGGTGTAAGCTGCTCCCACCAGTGACCTTCCCTCCCTCCTCGTCCTGCCGGGGTTCGGGCTGCTCCTCAGTGTCCGGGCTGCTCAGTGACTGGGTCAGCGATCTGTCCCCATAGTTCTGTATGGTCATCCTCCTCCCATACTTCTTGCCTGCCGCCTCTATAGCGCCCCTGGCGGTGCCTCTAGTCTTCTGGCCTCCTATCATGGCTTCTCTGCTGACCTCAGGACTCGTCTTCCAGAAAACTTCAGCAGAGTGAGTTCAGTCTGTGGACAAGTAGTGGGCACCTTACCATCTTGGCACTGAACAAAAACCAAGAAGACTCAGGATACAGCCAAGACCCAAGAAGTGCAGGAAAATGTCTACCCCCAGCAGGTTCAAGAAGGACAAGGAGATCATTGCAGAATATGAGAGCCAAGTCAAAGGTAAAAACCAGGGGTGTCGCAGGGTGGGCATGGCAGAGGGTGTGCCAGGCGTTGGTGGTATCTCTCTGGGGGTGCAGGGGCATATCACACAGCAGGTGGCAAACATTAGATAAGAATAGTCTACTGTCATGTCTGATTACCAGAGTATGTGCTGGAGAAGTCCACTTTGGTATGTGATGACTGCCCCAGCCTTGCATGTAGGCTGCCAAGGGGGGCCGAGTAACCCACTGGACCACCAATGTACACTGCAGCAGGGCATGTGTGTGTAGTACAAAGGCTGCAGACCATTGATTTAATGGCTGCCATTTATACATTGGGTTGTACTATGGTTGTGGTCCCTACAATAATGTCTGGTCACCCCACAGCTGCAGTTATTGGGAATGTATTCAGTCATTCCACTGTCCATAGGAGTGCATTCAGTAGTCCCAAGGTTGTAATCCATAAGAAAATGTGGAGTAACAGTATAGCTGCAGTCATTAGGAGTGCATTGAGTCACAGCAGGGCTGCAGTCCATAGGAATCCACAGAGCCACAGCTGGGCTATAGGCCATAGGAATCCACTGAACCACAGCTGGGCTGTAGGCCATAGGAATCCACTGAGCCACAGCTGGGCCATAGGAATCCACTGAGCCACAGCTGGGCCATAGGAATCCACTGAGCCACAGCTGGGCTATAGGAATCCACTGAGCCACAGCTGGGCTATAGGAATCCACTGAGCCACAGCTGGGCTATAGGAATCCACTGAGCCACAGCTGGGCTATAGGAATCCACTGAGCCACAGCTGGGCTATAGGAATCCACTGAGCCACAGCTGGGCTATAGGAATCCACTGAGCCACAGCTGGGCTATAGGAATCCACTGAGCCACAGCTGGGCTATAGGAATCCACTGAGCCACAGCTGGGCTATAGGAATCCACTGAGCCACAGCTGGGCTATAGGAATCCACTGAGCCACAGCTGGGCTATAGGAATCCACTGAGCCACAGCTGGGCTATAGGAATCCACTGAGCCACAGCTGGGCTATAGGAATCCACTGAGCCACAGCTGGGCTATAGGAATCCACTGAGCCACAGCTGGGCTATAGGAATCCACTCTGAGCCACAGCTGGGCTATAGGAATCCACTGAGCCACAGCTGGGCTATAGGAATCCACTGAGCCACAGCTGGGCTATAGGAATCCACTGAGCCACAGCTGGGCTATAGGAATCCACTGAGCCACAGCTGGGCTATAGGAATCCACTGAGCCACAGCTGGGCTATAGGCCATAGCGATCCATTGAGGCAGAACACAGCTGCAGCCTGTGTCAAAAGTTTCCCATGTCTTAAATTGGTATCCCCATCGCAATTAATATATTTATACGGGTAGGAATCGTCAAGTTTAAATATTTTTGCATATACAACCATTTAGCAAACTTGCCTCCCTCTCCTGATATGTCGCTCTTTCCCTCCCATGGTTGACAGTTCATTGTCTAGGTTGTGGAGCCAAATGTATACTATAGCTATATATACACCAGCCAGACCACTGCTTAGAGCAGAGTGGTGGTCAGTAACCTAGACAACAAGCTGACAACAGTGGGAGGGAAAGGGCAGCATACCAGGAGAAGGAGGTAAGTTTGCTAAATGGTTGTATATACAAAAATATTTAACTTGACGAGTCCTACACATATAACTATGATAGTATAGATGGGAATACCTCTTTAACTCTGTTACCAGTGTTTGTATTTATAGAACTGATTAATATAGACATTACTCCCAACCCTTTGTTGTGCTTGTATCTTCTATGTCGGTGCCTTGTTCTGTTCTTGCTGTATCTTGGGCTCATTTGGTTTCTTATAGATATAAGTAGTGCAGAGAAATACGTTATGTTTCCTAGTACCACTTATTTCTCCTATAACTTTGCTGGAAAGAACAAAGGAGCCTGGAGAAGTCCGCAGTACAGCATGGTTGTAGGCTGTCAACGTGTGAGGTGCAGGGCCTACAAGTGGTGACATGTACCTTTACATTGGGCCTCCTGTATTAGGCTGGCCTTAGAGGCAAGCCTTGTCCCCCATCCATACATTGTTTCAGGATTTCTCTCTATTGTTGTAGATCTGCAGTGATCTTGTGGAGATATTGGTCACATGATTTGTTGCTTGTGTATTTTTTGTATATATTGTATAAGATTTGAATAGATTTTCCTTTTAGTGGTGTGTGCGGGTTAGGTGGAAGAAACCATGCATGTGCTTACACTTCATTGCGTTAAATGAGTCTGGCGGCTGGCCAGGGACCACTTCTAATTCCTAACTGTTTTACATACTGTTCATTTATTCACTGTTCTGTGATCTCATTGACTGTTGCATTGATGTATTTTTATATTTGTGTGTCATAGTCTGGAATTGCTTTGTGGTTTATGTGTGGTCATGGTTTGTGTGGTTTAAGCACATATGACAGCATAGGGACACAAATCTGAGTAAGGTTTTGTTCACAGAGTGTGCTCGTACAGTCATTTACAGAATGCAAGTGACTTATGTTCTCAGTATATGAAGAGAAATGATACAGGAGTGAAAAAAGCCAAAACATCAGTTTATAAATCCTGGCCATTGTTGTTGCATGTATTCACGCGAAGTTAGAGGTACATTCAGATTGCTTTTTAGTAGGTCTGGACTATCAAATATACTGGATTTCTGAGACATAATAGAAAAAGTGTAAAGGTAAAGAGCATTGAGGAAGACTATAATCTTCTACCTCTGTTTTTGCAAAATTCCAGATTAAAGGGGTAATCTAGAGCTATAGAAATTATTACTGACCTCGCTTAAGACTCCTCAGCTTTCTTGTTTCCACAGTCAATCTCTTTCTCTACGCTTGTATGGGGTGGACTGTGTTGCTGTTGGTTCTAAGTTGTAGCCAAAACCGTGGCCGCACAATTTTGCTAGTAATCCTGGTAATATCATGTGGCCGTTGGTCATTGTGGCTTTATTCACAGCTCAGGTGTAACTCAGAACCCATCAACATGGAAGCTGGAGTGCCAGGCGTGAGGTTAGTAATAAGCTTTTATTCAGCTTGGGTCTAAGCTTATGTATTCACTCTTGTGTCTGAAGGTCCATCATATTTGTGAAATAGTGCAGTGCAATGTGGCGCTGTTCTTTCTAACAATCTGACAGACAACATGGCGGACACAACAGACCCAATGGGTCTGTCTGTCACTGGATTGTCCATCACACGCTACATGTGAACAGTCATTGTGGTAAAGTGTTGTATGTATAGGCCTATTATCAGGCTGTGATGGATGATATCATTGAATATGTCCTTGGGACTTTCTTGTAATTATTCTTTGGGGAATTCTTGGAAGTTCAGCAGTGGCTTGGCTATGTACGGCCCATTGCTTAGCAACACAGGCCGCTACTAGTAGCTGATGCATTTACCATGCACCATCTATCCATTACAAGAGACAGTAAGGAGGGATTCAAGGGAGGTGACATTTTCATTCCACAGACAAACCTGCCACAAAAACCGAATGTCACACAGAGTATTAAAGAACAATGATGAGAAGCTTTGTGCAGTTGACTGTCTAGAGATAGAAGGGTTTGGTATACATCAGTGCTTCTCAAACTGTGAGGCGCCCCCCTAGTTGTTGGTGAGGCTCAGCTGGGAAGCCAGTTTTCAGAAAATTTACTATAATCCCCACAGTCCTTTTTTGCAGTTTGCAAAAATCTCCATTTTAGCAACATTATTAATTTATTTAGTACTTGCTTTATTAGTATCTAGAGCTTGGAAGATGGGTGAAAGGTAGCTCTAGCATTACTTTCAGCTTTTAAGCAGACTTTGGTGAGGCCCAGGCACCCTCTTAGTCATTCTGGTGAGGCCCAGGCATTACCTTGGTCTGTTGGGTGAGGCTCCAGTAGAAAAAGTTGAGAAGCACTGGTATACATAATAGATGTACTAGCCATAACAGCACCTGGCCTTAGCCTGCAGTACAATACAATGCTCATTGTTTAATGGCAGTGGTTGGGGCTACCATCTGTGGGGTTATTGTGCATCCTGTGACCCATTGATCTCTCTCCTTTTCTTTATGGCTGACACCTACTCTGGGTCTTGATGTCACATTTGGACAAATAGACTCCCTACTGGGGCGGAAGCTATTAAAAGACTACATAAAGTAATATCAGGTATCAATGAATGGTAAAATATTAATGTATTGGTAATTGAGATATTACTAAGTAATGGTGGATATTGGTAAAATGATAAATAACATTGTATTAGTTGCCTTTAAAGTATAATTCTGCCCTGTCATTCTAGTGATCAGTGGGATTTAGTAGTACTTTATGTTGCTATGCATTAACAGCATCTTGACCAAGTCCATGAAAAGCTTATGCGACTCATGGCTTTAATAAATTTTGGACCAGATTTAGTAAACTGTCCATACCAACCAATCACAGCTCAGTTTTCAGCTCTGGTAACATGACATCTGAGCTTTTGATTGGTTATCAGTGGTAGTTTACACCAGGATCAGTTTTGGGGTATGTCCACACTACAGAATCCCGTCGGCTCACCCATTGCGGATTCCGCAGCTCATGGCCACAGCATCTTCGCTGGTCCCATAGGTTTCATTCTATGGTTAGCAGAGTCCGCCGTCTAAGAATCTGCCAAACCATAGAATGGAGTCTATAGTAGCAGTGGAGATGCGAGCGGGGGCAAGCTGCAGAATGCGAGGTAGGTGATCCGTGGGATTCTGTAGTGTGGACATACCCTTACACTCGTTGATATTTGGGCCTTTGTGTTTTATAAGAGTTTTGCCTCTCTGTAGAGTTTTGATCTCTTCTAGTTTCCATGACCGTGCGTTCTAAACCTTCATAAGGAAGTGGTCTGTGTGCTTGGGTGTTCCAGCCTGTCACACTCAGTATTCCAGAATAGTTTCTTTGTGTTTATTTGCTTTGTATACTTCTTATGAAATGACAAGACTCAGATCTTTGACAGCTGGTGACTTTAAATGCCAGAGTATGTGACTCTCAATGCCAGTGTGTATTTGTAGAGGCACCTCAGAGGTGAATAAAAGGTGACTCTTCAGAAGATACATTGGCGAAGCATGCATGGGCAGGTACATGACTGTAGGTGTGGGATAACATGTCATCACAGTGTTTTTTATTGCTGGAAGACTTCAAAATAAGAGGTTAAATGTCCTTGGGTGAGTGCACTAGGTATGTTCCTTTCTTCAGTTGGATCTATTGATGAATATAGAGTGGCTAAGAGAAGTGTACACAGGAATATGACACACAGTAGACTCTGAATGTGAAAGCCTTGAGGCTTCATCTGGCCCATAGACTGGCAGCTGCAGAACTTTGCTATAATGTAAGGATATGCTCAACAGAAGAGATGGAATGACTCACCGAACTAGGAAAACAATGTGTCTCTGATTTCATATACATAGGCTTTATGATTATCCCAAATATATTGGCTTGGGATAGTAGAACACAATGAAAAACATTTAACATTATCTCTCGTATTTTCCTCCACTTTTCCACTTTAAACATTTCAGTATAGCCCAAGAGCATGGATGGAGGCCAAGATGCTGAGTTCATGCCAAACACTATGCAAAATCCTTACAATCTACTAGTGAGTGGTGGGAGCATGGCCAATGCAGGCTTTTAATGCTGCATTTTGATCAATTATTTTCTATTTGGTCTCTTAGGTTAACAAATGTGTATTTACTTGTACATAACCTTTCCAGCAATGAGAATATGAGCAGCATAAGGGGTGTTTTGCCCTCCTGGGAGTTACACAAGCAAACCTTTGTGGTTTGCCAAATGTGGAACATGCTTGTTTTTTGTCATCTGTATTCTCTAAACTACACTTTGCTTAAAATAAATGGTTATATTTAGTATGTCTGCCACTTCTGATTGTGGTTGGGGCATATGGCAAGTGGTGCTTCAAAGCTAAGCCATGTTGACCATTTGCCTTAAGAAAACAGGGTACTGTTAACACAGTATGGGTCCATTGTCACCAAACGGGGTGTAGGTGTTATTTTCTATCACATGACTACGTGCATGCACTATCTATAAGGGATAAGTAGAAGCCAGAGTCCGCTGATGTCACAAAATGATGAAAAATAATAAGCCATGAGTGATTTCCCTAGTAGGTTCTAGACATGTGCAAGTCCCTATGTAAGAATATGTTACGTATACAGAATGTATTCATAGATATTCTGCAGCACTGAAATAAACTGAAGAAGAGCATTGGTAACAGTCTGAAGAAAAGCTTCTGTCTGTATACACCACTTGTATTCTTGGTTGGAGAAATTCTGAAAGAATGGGACAGAGCCTTCCAGAGCCCACATAGTGTGATGGTGGGCGGTGGTAATGACAGCCATAGGTCCATGGCTGAAAGGAACTGAATTCATACTGTAGGATGAAACAGAATAAGGAAAGGTGGGTGCAGTTTGGTAATGGGCAATAATGCACCATCTCCATTATGATGTGTGCTGGCTAGTGGGGGTGTCGGTGAAGTAGTCATATGTGATTACATCATGACATATCCTTGTCTTACATGAAGAGGACAGGAAGCTAAAAGGAAAACACAGCCCATTGCTGGAAAGAGCGAGATACCCCTGCAGGTTTGAGAAACTTCCTGAGGCATTCTTTATGAAGCAAGTAGTCAGTATATTAGAAATGCAATGCAATTCTAGATTAATAAATACCTGGTGTGTGTATTACACAGAGATTTATCTGACAAATTTTTAAACCAAAGCCAGTAATGGATTAGAAAGAGGAGAAATCTTAATCTTAACCTGTTCCCCTGTTTATAGACTGCTTCTGTCTTTGTCTTGAAAGATCTGTCAGATAAATCTCTGTGTAAACACACCATTACTTTTTATCCAGGAGGACTAATTATGCGTTACACAGAGATTTATTTACAGATTTTTGAAGCCAAGCCAGGAATGGATTTGAAAAGAGGAGAAATATCAGTTTTTCCTTTGACCTGTTCCCTGTTTATAGTCTATTCCTGGCTTTAGCTTCAAAAATCTGTCAGATAAATCTCTGTGTAAAGACACTTCTCAAATATTATGAATTTTACGACTGTCTAGTGCTGCGGAATCTGCTATACAAAAAATAACAACAACAACTACTACGACAGGCAGTTTTATAATATGATCAGGCTTTGACAAAAGCAAATAAGTTACAAGAAAAATTAGACACCCATTCATTTCTTCAACTAGAGTTTGCTGACAGTGTCTCGTCAGATCTCATGTACTTTTATTACAGAGTCAGTTTTCTTGACCACACCACAAATATTGAAGCATTTAGAAAGTCTTCAGAGCCTTTTACTTTTGTTTTTACATTTTGTTATATTGTGGTCTTGTTTAAAAAAACACTTGGTACCCCATATTAAGAATATAAAAACAGAATGATAGAAATCTTTGCAAATTTATTTAAAAAAGGAAAAAAACGAAGTATTGCATTGATATGTGTTCCAACTCTTACTTAGTATATAGATGAAGTACCTTTGGCAATAATTACAGCCTCCAGCCTTCTTGCGTATAATATCACAAGGATGGCACACCTGGATTTGGGGATTTTCTGCCGTTCTTCTCTTGAGATCCTGTTATGCTCTGTCAGGTTGGATGGTGACCATCATTGGATTCAGGTATCTCCAAAAATGTTTGATTGTTTTAATTCAGGCCACTCATGGACATTCACAGAATTGTCCCTAAGCCACTCCCTTCTTGTCTATATGCTTAGGGTCATAGGGGGAGATTGATCAAACATGGTGTAAAGTGAAATCAGATTCCACCTTTCATTTTCCAAAGAGTCTGTGAGAAAACAAAAGTGGAATCTGATTGGTTGCTAGGGGCAACAGAGCCAATTCTACTTTACACCGGTTTGATAAATCTCCCCCATTGTCTTAAAAGAAGGTGAACCTTCAGTCCAGTCTGTGCTCCAGAGCACTCTGGATCAGGTTCCATTAAGAATAATTCTGACCAGTTTCACTGTTCCAGCATTGAAAACATTGATGCCGCAGGTGATGGGACTTTCCTTCAGAAATGACACTTAAAGTGTCTCTGTCGTTTGAAAAAACTTTTGACATGTTAGAGAGGCATGTCAAACGTTCTGATCATTCCGGGTCGAGTGTTCAGATCCATACCAATTGCAAGAACGAGCAGCTTTGTTTCAAGTGATCAGTCGTACTGATTGTGTATGTAAGTCTATGGAGCCCGACTGATAAAACTGACACAGAGCAGGGAGCTCCCCCCACTTGTTCGCACGATCGGTCCAGGTCTGAACACTCAGACCCAGAACAATCAAAACTTTTGACATGTCAAAGGTTTTCCCAAAACGACAGTGACACTTAAAAATTGAAGACAAGAAGTAAAATTTTTGTTTCTTACAATCAAGCCACTCTGCAGTGTTAAGTGGTTCAGCATAGTCACTGGCAGCAGTTATACGGTATGTGCAGTAGAACCTGTACCTTCTGATTTACATTTTTGATGTTTAATTCAGAAAAAAAAATCTATTCTTTTGTAAACCACAATATTTAAAGTTGCATTTAGGCCTCATAGACATGGCTGAACCCTGTGCAGAGAGTCAACATAGAGTGATCTGGGGACACCTTGAAATTTTCTGAAGCTTCTAGGCTAGAATAACTCTGTAATATGGAATGTGATGGAGCACGGAGAAAAAGTACATGATTTCCAAGTAAGGAACTGCAGTTATTAAGGGTTTAAAGCATTGTTTGGAATGGTAAACTGTGGCACCTTTTAGAAGTGTTACTCTTAAGGTGTGACACGTGTAAGTGAAGGTGGTACTTTGTCTTGTAGGAGTTGTCATTGACTAATGTTTCAACACTTTTGCCAACATTTCAGATAGTGGAATGAAGCTCAATCATCAGTGCTAGGTTTACTGCAGTTATAAAGTTTCTGCCTCTGTTTATTTGGTCAGAACATCTATACTTATTTCAGTATACTGTTATGAAGGAGTAATAAAGCCTATAATTATGGACACAACAGGGCCATTCACCTGAATCATAGATGTCCTGTCCATTTGACTGGAAGTGGTCTAGCTGCCTAATAAAGGCCGCATCATTTTGTACATCATTGTGTTAAATACAGGTTTTGTCTGACACTAAACATATATTGCATAGACATTGGGTTCACGCATGCTTACAGACTCTTTGGAAAATGAAAGGTGGAATCTGATTGGTTGCTAGGGGCAAATGAGCCAGTTTCACTTTAAGTCATGTTTGATAAATCTCCCCATAGTTTGGTTTCCTGCTTAGCAGAATGACTGAATCTGTTGGTGGATCTTGCTGGAGATACAATATCCTTGTGATATCTGCACGGTTTTCATAAATCTCAAGTTATAAAGATGTGTCTAGCAGCGCTTGTGCTTCTGGAGTGCAGACCATTAATCATATATATGATGCTTTATGACTGGTTTCACCTAAAGCATGATAGATGTCTGCTGAGAAGATGCAATCCATGCCTTCAGGCGCTTCTTTTTATTGCTTACTAGCTGACGTAGACGATGTATATTCTGTGCATCTCAGTCCGTCTGCTCACCAGTGTGTAATGTCTTTAGATTTCATTAAATGCTTGTTGGTTTCTTTTTGTTCCGTATTTAAATGGGTTAGTAAGGATGAGTAAAAAAAACTGTCACTTACTTGCAAAAACAGCACCACCCCTGTCCTTAGGTTGTGTGTGGTATTACAATTCAGCTCTATTTACTCGGATTGAGCTGAGTTGCAGAACCTCACCCAAAGTGAGGACAGGAGAAGTGCTGTTTTTGGAAGAAAGTGGCTGTGTTTACTTAACCTTCATAATCCATTTAATGCAGAGGTCTCAGTATTTGTCCATTCATCCTTCCTTTGCAACTCCTCAGCGGTGTAATCCAGTGCCTCGCTACAGTGAGGTTATGCTCTAAAACAATGAAGTTGGATGTTTCAGTCTGCTGAGCAATTGACAGGATGAATTGAACATAGGAAAAGTACTAGATGATTCTTTTTAATGCATTGCTGTCTGCCGGTGAAGGTTTGTTGTCCTTGCCATGATGTGATAATGAGACATTACATTTCCTAAGTAATGCTTCCCTCCGTGTTGCATTGCGTTGCTGTCTACGTGAGCTGTGAAAGTGATGTTGGCTGCCACACTTGGTTTTGGTCTATTTTTAAAGACAAAGCAATTAGATATAAAAATATCTGTGAGTCAGTTTCCATGTCTGAAGATTTTTAGGCTGTGTTCATGTGTAGCCTTGTGTGCCTCAGGGACAGAACTGCATGAGGTCAATTGCTGTGGTTTTGCAATATAGTTAGGCTGGGTTCACACTGCGTTTTTGCAAACCTTTTTTTTTTTTATCCGTTTTTTGCAAAAAAAAACAGATGAAAACCGGATGACAAAAAGGATGCATTTGTGTGCATCTGTTTTGATCCGTTTTTCCATTGACTTCCATTGTAAAAAAAAACGGATCAAAACGGATCCGTTTTTTTTAACGCACACATAAGTAGTGTCAGCTACGTTTTTGTGTTCGTCAAAGAAAACAGATCCGTTTTGATCTGTTTTTATTTACAATGGAACTCAATGGAAAAACGGATCAAAACGGATGCACACAAATGCATCCGTTTTTTTCATCCCTTTTTTTGCAAGTGTGAACCCAGCCTTACTGACCCTGCTGTTTTGTTTCAGGTAAAACGTGAAAAATGTTACACCTATCTGCAGTGTCACAAAACCATGGTCAATTGGTGTTAACATTGTTAGCTTTTGTTTTTTGTTTACCTGCAAAATGCCTAAGGGTAGCTTCACACGTACAGGATTCGCAGCGGATTTCACATTACGAGTTCTGGAGCGAAATCTGCTGCGATCCTGTGTACTGTCATTTTCTATGGATTTACATACTCGTAGGCAGATTTTTTTCATTCTTCCCAATTAACCCATTGCTGCTGGAATAATACGTTACCTTGCCTGCACTCCCGCTTTCTTCTCAGGCTCCATGGTGTCCCGCTTAGCTATTCAGTGGCTGTAGCGTGGCAGCGCACTGATTTCCTGAGTGGGACGCCAGGGAGCCAGGAGCATGAGAAGCAAGGTACTGTATTAGCCGGGCAGTGCCGGGGTAAGTGGGACAAGGCTTTACACGCTCGCAGCGGAATTAAAAATCCACTGCAAGTATGTAAAGTCATAGAAAATGACAGGGCACAGTATTGCAGTGGATTTTTCTGTGGACCCTGTATGTGTGAAGCTACCCTTAGGCTTGATTCATGTTTAGCATATTGGTCAGTATTTTACTCATACTGTCTGGTCCTCATTTTCACCAAAACCCACATGGAACTGACAGAGAAAGAAAAAAAATAGTGAAACATGCCTTTTCTGCGCAAATTAAATTTTTTTTCTGCCACGTTCTTTTTCCACAGTAAAATTTGCGATTGATATTAAATCCTTTTTTTAAAAATTGATCCTTTTTTAAAAAAAATATTAATCAATGGATTTATTAGTTATTCCTCTGCAAAAATAACTGCCATTAGTACAAGGTCATGTGTGAGAGTGTAATGTTGTGCTTACACAGAGAGATTTATCTGACAGATTTTTGAAGCCAAAGCCAGGAGCAGGCTATAAACAGAGAACAGGTAATAAAGTAAAGACCGAGATTCTCCTCTTTTCACATCCGTTCCTGGCTTTGGCTTTAAAAATCTGTCAGATAAATCTGTGTAAAGGCACCCTTATGCATGGTGCATGATTGCAAGCAGCTTGCAATTATAGACCACACAATTCTGAAGGGGATGAAGTATATGGAGACACAACTGCAAAATAGACTGTATAAATGCTGGTCTTAATTTCTTGTGGAACTGGTTGGAAACTACACACCGATATGTTTTCAAAACAGATGTGTGGATAAACCCATAGAAATCAATGTTTCCTATTTCTGTCCGTTAATCAGGATCCTGATATACGAACAGAAAAAAAATGATGTATGGACGAGGCCAAGCCAAGTATTTCAGAACTTATTATGCACCACAACGCATGTGCAATGCGGATACATTGTTTTTAATGGGAGTTGGCTGTTCCCCTTTTTTCGGTGAGTGCAGGTCAAGTCTGCAGGAATAAGGGACATGTCACCTATTCAGAGTGAGCATGCTGACACGGTCATTTGGTGCTTGGCGTGATATTTACCATTGCGGTAGAACTACAGTACATATTTATTTTTCAGAACAAAGTGCAAAAAACAAGCCAGAAACCTGTATAAAAGTGGCCCCTTTAAATGTTCCCTTAGTCTCCGCCTAGCCTCCCTAGCTCTGCGCTGCTTATACAAGACTTTACACCACCAAGATGGGCAGGTGCTCAATTATTGAAACAGAATTTAAACGCATTTTGGCTGCTTTGAACCCTTTACTGAGTACAATGGCCACAATCCTCTGCTCTCTGAGATAACCCACAGAGGATCCCCAATCTTTGTCTCTCTCAGCTGCTTTTTGTTTGCTTTAATGCCTTTTGAGAAAGGGGGCTGTACCCTTATAGACATTATAACCCATTGATAAGTGTAGTGATGGAGACAATGTGTTGTAGCGGTTTCCTCTCTTGTCCGCGGTTCATTTCTGCAGCAGATCTAGAATATGTGAGCTTACTATTTGGGATCCAGTTCAGGTTTTGGCAAGTTTAAAGAATGCATTATCTGTGTAAAACAATGCTTTAGATTATTTGTTACATAAGTAGTCAGTTCTAAGGATGTCACATATTTTCTATTCATGTTGGTTGTATTATGAAGCCTATGCAGTTATTGTTTCCTGGAAAGTACAATTTAGTGGCAGCTGCCAATGGGAAATACCCTCCGGACTCTGGATTTTTATTCCATGTGAAAGCTCCAGAGTAAAACGACTATTTATAACTACAAGGGCACATGAAGTGCGTTTATAGATATTATTCTCTTTCTGTGTACATTGGTCTGAACCCTGACTGCACAAGCCTAGGGAATAGCATGTGTAGCCAGTGTTCCCAATCTGTATTTACAGGATATGCTAAGTGTTGCCCAGACCCTTCTCTCTGTCTGTCTATTGAGCCGATCTATTCTGACACTTTGAAAGGACTGGCAGGACAGTCGCTCTCTAATATTCTCTGGCACCTGCCATTTTTTAGGATTAGGTTATTTTTAATGTGGCATATCAGCAGATGGGATGCGCTGCCCTTATGTATATGGGATTATGGTTTTATACTCGCGTGCATGTCCTGATATCTGTATTAAAAGCGGTTTTACAATTCCAAAGGAGGCCCTACAGGCTATGGGGAAAGCTGTACCTGAAGACTAGTACATAGGTATATCATCTGCTATTTTCTAAGGTTTACATTGTGGACACTGAAGGACATATAGCTTATCCCAACCAACTACATTGCAGGACAGAGGGAAGGAGGTCTCTCCTCTGCCTTAGCCACATTGAGTGCTTTCAGTATGTACAGGTAGAGAATCGGTCGTTCTCAACCAGCAGGGACATACAAAGCATCAGTGACATTCATCACAGACAAAGGCCGTCAGTGCCCCATTGTCTGTGATTTGTTCTGTGGGCCCAGCCTGTGTATTACAGGTCTATTGTTCTTCAGGAGGGTCAAGCCTGTCAGGACCTCTGCCCACTCAGCCCTGAATATCTCCATTTTCATGAACTTTTCAGTGCTGGATAAAAGACTCAGCAGGGCTTGTGGTTTTGTCTCTGATTCCTCCCATTCTGTGCATTATGTCAGTGGACAATCCCAAAGTAACAGCTGCTTCTCGGCCCATCATTGTTCTTTACAATATGCTGATGTACCAGCGCAGTGTTTTTACACACCATTGTGACTCCTGTATACTAGAGATGCTTGTTTCAATCAGCCATAACATTAAAACCCCTGAGAGATGAAGTGAATAACATTGATTATCATGTGACATAGGAATGTGTGAAAAGTTTTGATCGATCAGGAAAACAATCAGTGGTGCGTGGTAGCACACGTAACTTTCCTGCTGTCAGTCTCTCAGTCCAGCAGTCTCATAGACTTACAATGTTTTGGCAGGACAGACATTGCTGGATCTGGCTGCCTCATATTGTCATGCTCTTGTGGCAACTATCAGGAACAAAGCCCCAATCCTAACAGTTAACCCTTTAGTGTGACAGAGGGATAGGACTCCCTTTGTCTTCCAATGTTACACAGCCAAGTAATTGCAGGGTAGGCTAGATTCACACAACGTTTTTGTAATCCGTTTTTTTTTTTCATCCTTTTTTTTGTTGCAAAAAACGGATATAAAAACCTGACAGGTAATGTGGGCTGCAAGGACATCGGTAACTATGTCCCTGCAGCCCTCGCTTAACGATCATCGGGCCGTGGACTAGGCCCAGTAAACGAGCGGCGATCTAGCAGATCGGCGCTTGTTTACATCGTTGATCGGGCCATCCTCGGCCCGTGAAATAGGACCCTTATGGTGCGTTTACACAAAGATTTATCTGACAGATTTTGGAAGCCAAAGCCAGGAATGGATTTGAAAAGAGGATAGATTCCAGTCTTTCCTTTATGACCTGATCCCTGTTTATAGTCTGTTCCTGGTTTTGGCTTCAAAGATCTGTCAGATAAATCTGTCTGTGTAAATGCACCATTAGAAAGATGGCCTACCACTGATGCCTTTTTTTGTATATGCTTTAAATTGGGGGAAAGCAAAAACTTGAAAAGTAAACAAAATCTCATCTGCTGGAAGGTTAGGAACTCTGCATCACTGAGCAGTCTGGTTGTATTTTTGTGTGCTATTACTTCCTGCTGGCAGCAGCCTGTTTACACAGAGAGATTTATCTGACATATTTTTAAAGCCAAAGCCAGGAATGGATTTGAAAAAAATCTGTCTTTCCCTTATGACCTGTTCCCTCTTTTTAGTCTGTTCCTGGCTTTGGGTTCAAAGATCTGTCAGATAAATCTCTCTGTGTAAACGCACCATTAGGGCGCTATTATGTTAAAAGACTATTGTGTGGAAAATTATAATATTGTTTGAATTTAAGCAATTATCTTTCAGTGTGTAGGCAGCCAACAATCAAATGACTAACAAAAATTTGTTTGTATGTTGTTGATAGCATCTTTTGAGCTGACCACAAAATCATTGTTTATCGTTGGCAAATTTTTTGGTGTGAGTACACAAATGATCGTAATTCAAACAGTAACTAACGTCTGGTTCCTTGCATTATGATAAATGATTTCAGGTTGTTCCCAAAAGCTCTCATTCGCATATGTTTATTGTTAATCTGAGAAAACGAAAATCTGGAGAATCTGCTTCTTTATTTTTACATTATCTGACTAATTGTGTCTGTGTGGTATGTACACTTTTAGGGTTATTTTAGGGTCTGGGCACAGCTTATTGTGCCTGCTTTTAGACTAGGATACTACTAGTTATAGCTAGTACTGTGAATTAGCTCTTTGTTTGGACTAAAGAGGAATACAGACTATTAAGTAAGGACTTTCATTTCTTCTTGCTGCATAAACCTCTGCCTGTGACTTTAAACAAGCTGAATGAAAAGCTGCCAAAAAAGCTAATCGAACTTAAAGGGGAAATATGAACAGGTTAGACGAATCTAACGTGCTGATAGCCCCCTATAGCGCCTGGGATGCTGAGGAGGAAGGTGTGTGTGTTACCTTCCTCCTCAGTGCCAATCTTACAATGTTAGTTGGAGAAATCTTTGCTCTGGTGCGGTTAGGAACATTGCTGCGTTGTCCGGCCCACCTGCTCCATTGATTAGCATCAGAAGGATCGGCCAGATGACGCAGCAATGCACTGGAGCGGAGATGACTCCGACTAACAACACGGGACACACAATGCCAGGCCGACTATGTGCTCAAACGCTGGTGCGTTTCGGAGAGTCTCTCCTTAATCATGGCATGGTTCACAAACCTTACTACACTTGTAGTTTCAGTATGTGCTGCCTCTATGGGGAGTGTGTAAAGAGGTGGTCTTACACAGGTGTTTGTATTTGCCATTTAATTTCTATGTATATATAATATATTAGTGTGTGTAGTAATGCTTGTAAACCGTGCCATGACTAAGGAGCTAGTCTCCGAAACACATCCGCTTTTAAAGTGACTCTGTAGCCACAATCTGACCCCCCCCCCCCCCCCCAAACCGCTTGAATCATTGCATAGCTGCTTTTAATCCAAGATCTGTCCTGTGGTCTGTTCAGCAGGTGATGCAGTTATTGTCCTAAAAAACAACTTTTAAACTGGCAGCCCTGTGTCAGATTGGCTTGGCCTAGAATGTCTGTGCCCTAGGATTGCACCACCCCTCTGTCCCTCCTTTCTGCCCTCATCACCATTAGGATTGCCCCTAGAACAATTTCTCCTATTCATCACCTGTCTAAATACTGCACATGTGCTGGATCGTTAAGGCTTCAGAAAAGTGATGAATAGGAAAAATCTTTCCTGGGGGAACATGATGAGGACAGAGAGGCGGTGCAGGCCTAGGGCATAGACACTCTAGGCCATGCCAATTTGACACAGGGCTGCAAGTTGTTTTAATGTTGCGAATAAAGTAAAAGACTTTAACATTTGGAGCCGGAGACCATTTTCTTCTTAGCCATAATGTATTATGTGACCCTGGAGACCTTGCCTCTTTGACCTTAGTATTACCTCTCCTTTTCCATCCTTGAACACTTCTTTATGAGGCATGCTCACTCTGTTCTGTGATTTACATCCAGACACGATTATGACACCTCAAGTATGGCAGAGAACTACTGCGAGAATGATGTGTTCTGTTTGATGTAAACAGATTGAGTGGAAAACCTGTCTCTTAAAGGAAGTCTCTATGCTCGGATAACTATTATTAATTGTTGCTGGGCACTTTTTACAGAACTCCTAAACATCTGTTGTAAGAAAATCTCCTGCTGGCCCTTCCTCAGCATACTAGCAACAAGGCTTTGAGAAATGACTACAAAAGGACAAGTTCCTAACTATTAAAGAACGGTCCAAACATTCTACCTGTGTACATGACATATTAAGTCCTTTGATGGCTCCAATTCAGCCTTGAATGCACATCGTTTCTTGTGACCTCAAAATCCCTTTGCTTGAATGTGCTCTGTGCAGAGTACTCGGAGGCATTACTTTCATCTGATACTATTGCAAAATCACTGCTGCATAGCTAAAAGTGCAACACCGTTATAACCAATACTTATACTAATTCATAATTCATTAAAATGTGTGCGGTATTCCCTCCATTTACAATAGCCATTTGTTCTTAGCAGCTGTGAAAGTTATACCCTAAGGGCTCGTTCACACTAGTGATGCACGATGCACCGAAATATCGATACTACTATCGATATTTCGGGCAGAAAAACTGTTCGATACCAGGATTTCCTGGTATCGATACTTCATGTTAATCTGCATAATAGTGCAGATTAACATGAACTATGGTGCAGAGAACACGGCCGGCAGCTACTTGAGCGCCGGCCGTGTGCTCTGTGTGCCGCCCCCTGCCCCCTGTCGTCCCCTCCTCCGCCCGCGCGCTCTCCGCTCCCGGCGGCGCCAAATTTAAATAGCCGGCACATAGCGATCGCTATTGCCGGCTATTTTAAAGGGTAGATGCTGCTGTCATAACAGACAGCGGCATTTAACCCCCGCAGAGCCGATCCATATGCAGCACGAGTCTGTTGCATATGGATCGGCCCCTCACTGCTAATGACTGCGGCCCGCAATCCCGCGGGCGGCAGTCATTCAACCATTCCAAAAACGGGACCCGCCGGTGCTGCGGCAGCGGTCCCTTACACCAGCCAGTTCCCCAACCTCCGGGTCCACAATCCTGTCGCCGCCCCCCCCCCCTTCCCGCGGGGCCCACCGATACAGTGGCACAACAACTCCCAGAATACCTTCTTGTGGGGAGTTGTTGTTCACAAGGAGGCATGCTAGGAGTTGTTGTGCCAGGAGGCTGCTAATGCATTACAACTCCCAGCAGCATACCTCCTTGTGCACTACATCCCCCAGCATACCTCTTTGTGCACGAGGAGGCATGCTGGGAGTTGTAGTGCACAAGAATGTATGCTGCACGGAGTTGTTGTGTCAGGAGCTGCACAACTGCAATTCCCTGCATACCTCCTTGTGCACTACAACTCCCAGCATACCTTCTTGTGGGGAGTTGCAAAGCACAAGGAATTATGCTGGAAGTTGTTGTTCACCAGGAGGTATGCTGAGAGGTGTAGTGCACAAGGAGGTATGCTGGGAGTTGTAGTGCACAAGGAGGTATGCTGGGAGTCGCAGTTGCGCGGCAGCAGCCTTTCAAAACATCCCAGCATACCTTCTTATGCACTACAACTCCTAGCATACCTCCCTGTGCACTACAACTCCCCACAAGAAGGTATTCTGGGAGTTGTTGTGCACAGGGAGGTATGTTTGAGGTTAGAGGGGAATTAAAAAAATGTAAAAAAAGTGTTTTTAAAATAAAACAAAAAAAATAATAATAAAGGTTCTAATAATCCCCCCTTTTCCCTTTAAAAAAAAAAAAAAAAAAAAAAACACCATACATGTATTTGGCATCCATTACATGTGAATTGTCCGAACTATAAAATGTAACAAAGTGATCAAGAAGTCACATAAATAAAAATGTTGTGCATGGGGGGGAACATATCTGTAGTCAGGGAGGAGGGAAATTATATTTGTATTTTTACATGTTTTTTTTTCTCTCAAACTTTTTATTTAGTATCGAATTGGTATTGAGTATCGAAATCCAAAAGCTGGTATCGGTATCGAGCTCAAAATTTTGGTATCGTGACATCCCTAGTTCACACAGAGCAAAAGCAGCTGAATTTCTGCGCTGAATCAGCGCTGAAATTTCAGCCGTTAAAATAGGTGCAGAGCTAATTTCCATTGTGTTGAATGGAGGTTCTGCTCTGAACTAATCCGCTTTCCGCCAGAAGAATGAACATGTTCATTCTTCCGCTAGCGGAAACCTATACAAATCAATGGGGCTCTGATTTTCTGTTTCAGCGCGGAATGCGCATATTCAGCGCGGAATACAAGCGGAACTTACGCGCTGAACCAGCGCGGAAATGGGGAAAATAGGGGGGGGAGGAGGATTCTAGTATATATTCTGGTATAGTCTAGTTTACTCGCCGAATTTCAGCGCTGAATGCATGCGGATTCAGCGCGGATTCCTCGAGTATTCCGCGCTGAATTGGTCCAGAGCTGATTGCGTGCTGAACACTTTCCTAGCGGAATACGCAGGGATTCTGCTTACATTCTGCTCGGAATTCAGCGTCAGTTGATTTCAGGCGGAAATATTTCCTCGCGTAATCCGCCCCTTTTGCTCTGTGTGAACGTAGCCTAAAAAAGACCATAGTTTTGTAGTAAAGTGCTTCCTCCAAACTCATCTCAAGAAAAAGGTTTAAAAAAATCTAAATCTAAAGAGATTAAAGCAAGTCTCTATGGATGAAAGTGATAAAGAGCAGTTAGGATAAATTGGTGTTACCCACACTTAAAGAATGTACCCTTATCTGTCAGACTTTTATGGCAAATCTTGTGATATCTGCACCTCTTAAAGGGGTTATCCAGCGCCACAAAAACATGGCCACTTTCTTCCAGAGACTACTCTTGTCTCCAGGTTCAGGTGGGGTTTGCAATTCAACTCCATTCACTTCAATGGAACTGAGCAGCAAAACCCCACCCAAGCTGGAGACAAGAGTCGTGTTGTCTCTGAAAGAAAGTGGCCATGTTTTTTAGCACTGGATACCCCAACCCTGCTGTTGAGGTGGCAGTTGCTGTTATATTATATGGGAATAAATAAGGTGGTGCCTGTGCATGTTCACGGTTCTCTCCATTAACTTGTATGGAAGAAACAGTAAAACCTGTATCTGTCAGTGTGTATATACCATAAAATATCTTGTATAGTACACCCTGTACCAATTGAATTAAAGGTAGTATCCCCCACCTAGCATCCAATGGGGAACCCTGGCACATACATTGTATGTATGCTATTTTAGAGTGAGGGGCTGTATGTTATATGGCTATATGCTAAAGCCATATATATGGTGCTAGGGGTCAGATCCTGTTCCTATAAGGACAAAGCAAGGAAGCATTTCCTAAAGGCTTTGTTTAAGAAAGGTTTTCCTGTTTTATCATGAGTATTGTAGATCAAATCCTATTCTTGGTACTAAATGTTCCTCTCCTATGAAGAGCCACGTTACAGCTATCGTGGACCAGAATAGCATTTCATGGCTAGGTTCTACCACTATTTAGAAAAAGGTGAGGCAATTAGTTTTGAAACCACAGGGTTATCCAGTGCTACAAAAACATGGCCACTTTCTTTCTGAGACAACAAGACTCTTGTCTCCAGTTCAGGTGCGGTTTGCAATTAAGCTCCATTCTCTTCAATGGAACTGAGCAGAAAAACCCTGCCCAAGCTGGAGACAATGGTGGGGCTGTCTCTGGAAGAAAGTGGCCATGTTTTTGTAGCGCTGGATAACCCCTTTAATCAGGCACAGGATCAGGGCAGGCTGCTTTAGATGTGGGTCAGACAGTCTGGGTCTGCAACAGGCACAGAAGGGGTAAGGCAGGCAAGTGTTATCAGAGAAAAAGGCACGGGGCAGTATAGACAGAATAGTAGATGCAGGAACACACCTTCGCTAAGGAACCAACAATGCTTCTACAAGAAAGGACAAATGAAGCAACTTTAAATAGGTGCAAGAGAGACAGCATGACTGCATTGGCTCCTCCCTGCCAAGTTCCATCCACTTTTTTGACTCTGTGTGGCTGAGACCTTGTGCAAACATTTGCACTTTTCTCACACAAAACTGAAGTCGTCTTGGGTTGATTAATTCCTCCTTCTTGTTTTAGCATGTAATTAAATGCATTTCTTTCTTTGGTAGAGCTTGGAGAGGTAGTCAAGGATCTATTCTCCTTTTCATATCGTAAACTACAACAGCAGAGTACAACTTTTTTTGTTTTGTTAAATGCTATATATGCCTTTAAATCTAGAATATTAATTGGTCACTTTATATTTGACTCTGTTGTGCTGGAGGTATAAAGTATGTTTCATTTACTTGGCATCCTACTGTTAGGACTCTGGTTACACTCAATACCCTCCAGTCTTGGGCTTCCTCCGGTCACGCTAATATATTTAGCACACAATTAATATTACCATGTCTGCTTCCGTTAAGGCGTTTAGCATCAATGAAAAACCCCAACACAGCAGATTTTGAAGCTTTGTTCCTTCCCTTAGTGGTCAAGTAAATCCCCTTTTCCTGAGAAATTCTATAAGTGCTTTGATACATTTTGCCAGTCAAACAGCAGACATCACATCCTGGGCTTTGTTTGTTAGCAGTTCTTCCAGTACTTTTTTTTTCATTTTATATTTTGTAAAATGTGGCTACTATTTTTTTCTCATTCTGCTCAGTAGATGTGCATTCTTTCAGCTCAACAGACATTGATCTCATACGTTTGCCTAAGGTATAAAATTAGATGTTTTAAGAGGATAGGAATGTTTCTGGATCAAGTTTAAGTCTACATTCTCAAAAACATATCTAACACTGTTGTCCATTGTCCATGCCGTCCAGCTTTGTCAGTAATATGTCACCTGATAGGTGGGTAAAAAATCAAATTACTTCCTCTAGCACACTTTTTTAAATTAATGTCCACAGCCAGTCTAAAGGAATATTCTCAGCTCAACTAACATAGTTAAACTTGTAGGACTCGTCATAGTAAATTTTTTTGCAAATACCTTTAATTTAACTCTTTACTTACTGCCCCATGTTAATTAAAGGCAGGGGAAAGGCATATGGAGCAGGCTCAGGTGCTAAGCCTCCTCCATACACTACATGGATCCTGCTAATGACAGCAATCCTGCTGATGTCAGTCATGTATCCATTTTATTTCTGCGATCAATAGCTGTCAGACGTTCGGTCGTCACGCCACAGCGCTTTTACAAGGTTGCACAAATGCTTAATAGATAACTTGTGCAGCCAGAGGCCTATACTTACCATCCATGGCGGCTTTAATGTCTCTGGTAATAGAGTCTGGCTAAGCCAGAGCACCAATCTAACTGAACATGGAATAGTATTAGCAGTCTAATGGTTACTTATGAAAGTTCTCTAAGGGGACTTACTTTTTAAAAATTTATCAAAATAAAAAACTCTCCCATGATAAAAGTTCAAATCACACCCTTTTTGCCTGTAAAAAAAAAAGTTTCTGTCCTTTGTAGTTTTTGTTTCCATTGTTTCTTGTTTGTTATTTAGATTCCTGGATTCCCAGTTAATACTTTCTTAAAAAGATGAAGTTCTCACTTTGTACCAATTATTTGAAAGACTGGCAAAGTACACACAGAGGACAGACAGCGTGCACGTGACCAGTCTTAAAATAGATCAGACAGTGACGTGAAATGTGGTAAGGGATATTGCAATGGCAAGCATATAATGATCTGCACTGCAGAGATGGAGGGGGAAAGCATCAGATTCCTAGGACGACTCTGCCTATCACTACTGCTAAGCATAGCAACCATCTCCTAGGAGACGCCAACAATCAAGAAGAATGAAGAAAAAAATAGGGAAAACGAGGAACGATTCTTTTGTCAAAATATTTTACAAAGATACTCTGTGTAGCCTGGAGTGTGCAAACTGCTGTATAATGCTTACAAGTCACAAAGTTCAGGGAATAGTTATATATTCGTGCAGTGTATGCTAACCAATATTAGCAACATTTGGTAGGTTTGTATAGATTTTTTTTTTTGGTGATTAATTAGGACACTTGCTATAAAATATAAATAAATGCCCCTTTGTAGAATATTTGTATTACTTATTTTATCTCTTTACTCCTGGTTCATTCCTGGTAGACAGATTCCTGTGAAGAATTTATGGATACTGACTACAAAGTGTCATGTAGTCAGGTTCTAGACAGTTTTCTCTAGTGATTCATCCTGCAGCTGCATCCCGTCACATCCATGTTCTTAAAGGGGTTATCCAGCGCTACAAAAACATGGCCACTTTCCCCTACTGTTGTCTCCAGATTGGGTGGGGTTTTGAAGCTCAGTTCCATTGAAATAAGTGGAGCTTAATTGCAAACCACACCTGAACTGGAGACAACAGTAGGGGGAAAAGTGGCCATGTTTTTGTAGCACTGTATAACCCCTTTATGGTGCGTTCACACCTACAGGATCTGCAGCTGATTTTCTGCAGCAGATTTCATTTAAATAACTGAACACAGCATCAAATCTGCTGCAGATCTGCTGCAGATCCTGTAGGTGTGAACGCACCCTTAATGTACCTGCTAATATGCCCATAGACTCAAACATATCAGAAGAATACTGAAATGGTGCCCTATCTAAAGCCCCTATTACATGGGGCAATTACCGGGAGCAAGCTGCGCCGACAGTGAGCGGGTAAGTGTGTGTTTGGGGGGAGGGGGGGCTCCCCGGACGATGTAAAGATGGTCCGGGGAGCCCGTAGGAGATAGCAACAGTCTGCTGCCATCGCTTCTATTGCACGGAGCAACGGCAGCAAATCCTTGCCTTCCAAGTCGTTTGTCTTTCAACATGTTGAAAGACAACGATCAGCTAACATCGTTCATGTCTGCTGATCATTGATCATTTTTATGCTGCGTTTACACAGACAGATTTATCTGACAGATCTCTGAAGCCAAAACCGGGAACAGACTATAAACAGAGAACAGGTCATAAGGGAAAGACTCATTTCTCCGCTTTTCAGATCCATTCCTGGCTTTGGCTTCAAGAACCTGTCAGATAAATCTGTCTGTGTAAATGCACCATTACACGAAGTGATTTTCAGCTGTAATGGCCGATAATCGCCCATATACGGCTGATAATTGCTTTGTGTAATAGAGCCTTAAGGGTGCCTTCACACCTACCGTATCGCAGTAGAAAATCAGCTGCGGATCCGCAGCAGATCCGCAGCGGATTTAACTAAATGAATGAACACAGCACTAAATCCGCACTTACAAATCTGCTGCGGATCCGCAGTGCGTATTTAATGCTGTGTTCATTCATTTAGTTAAATCTGCTGCGGATCCGCAGCGGATTTTCTACTGCGATACGGTAGGTGTGAAGGCACCCTAAGGGTACCCATTAACAGATCTAGACAAGCAGAGGGATGTTCATTTTTAAAGGGTACCTATTGCTTGGAAAACCTTCTGACGTCACATGTGAGAACAGGTGGGGGAACTGGCCACCATCTGTAAATAAAGCAAGCTGTTAGAATCACTCAGCTAAGTGATAGGCCTGTTTGTTTCTACTTGGCACCTTACTGTTTGGACGGTGGCATAATCGATGTATGGATTTGGAGTAAGGCTATTGACTTTCTATAGTATTGTAATAAACTCTTAGTGTATGTGCACACTATGGAATACATGCTGAAATTTTAAGCGGGTCTGCACAGCAGACTCTGTTTGAGGTTCCGCCGTTCTCATAGATTCAATGATGTTCCCAAGCGAAATCCCCCATCCGCCCAAAGAATTGATATGCTTGAAATTTCTGCGCATATTCCGTAGTGTGCACATACCCTAATAATTGTCACTTTGTTCTATGTGCAAAACCAGCTGTTCTGCCTGCTTATTTTAGTGATCATTGGGGACTCAGCACCTGGACCACTACACCATGTCAGAAGGTTTTCTAAGCAATAGGTACCCTTTAATGATGATAGTTTCTGCTTCATTAATATCTAGCTCTGCCCTGTATTTGTAAGATGCATGGATTAGTAACCCATAGGATTGCCAGCAAAAAAAGACCACCTGGTCCATCTAATGTGACCTTTTTTACTTTTTATTTTTAGGATAGATACAGGTTTATTGTAGACATGTGCATTTCATGCATATGGCAGCTCCTATTCAGAGCCACGTGTGGTGCTGCAGATGAATAAAACTGAAGAGCTCTGAGACACGTAAGAAGAGTAAAGTCATTCAACACTTACATCCATACACTCAGCATCTAAAAAGCTATTCAATAGTGTCCTCCAATGCATTTAGCGTTTAAAAGCACTAGAAACGGAAGTAATTTCATCTAGTCCCAAAAACCGTGTGTTAAATGTACGATTGCTAAACCTGCCAAGGGCTGCCCTAAGCACCATAAATTACATGGCTCGCTGAGCGTGCGCTGTGGCTTTGAGCAACAGCTGCCCTGCTAAAACTTGCTGATCCTCGCCGTCTACCTGGCTCAGGCTGTAAATTATATGCCTGGTTTCCATATGACGCAGCTGTTTTACACTCTGCAAGCTATATTTATACTATTCTGTAATAGCAATGTAAAACGGAACCACACTGTTCTTGTCTCGTATCAGTTGAAAAAAGAAAAACATTTCTTTTTGCATTGTTCGCAGGTGAAAGCTATAAAAAATAAAATGTGTTTCCATAGAATTTCTCCTTCCCCTTTTTTTTAAGCATATGTTTTTAGAAAAAAATCTGTAAAAGAATGGATGACAGATCCCTTTCATTTGTTTTTCGCACAGCTGTACATTTTGGCATGCGTTAGCATAGAACCTATTGCAATCCTTGTGCTCGCTTCAGGGCTAGAGGCATATTGATAAAGATGTAATGTGACCTGTGCATTTTAACCTAGTAAGAAAACTACACCCTAAAATAATTGAAGTGTCAGGCTGATGGAAAATGTGTGGGGATCCTAGGTTCAGGATATAAGCTGTGTGTGAGGAGCTGAGAACCTGTGTTATGGTGCGTTTACACGAAACGATAATTGGCCCGATCGTACGATTAACAATGTCATAACGATCAGCGTTTAGACTGTACAATATATCGTACGGAAAAATCGTTAGGGGTTGTGCGCACGCAGCCCGGCCCCCCGCTCATCCGCAGGCCGGCCCCCCGCTCATCCGCAGGCCGGCCCCCCGCTCATCCGCAGCCCGGCCGCCGCTCATCCGCAGCCCGGCCCCCCGCTCATCCGCAGCCCGGCCCCCCGCTCATCCGCAGCCCGGCCCCCCGCTCATCCGCAGCCCGGCCCCCCGCTCATCCGCAGCCCGGCCCCCCGCTCATCCGCAGCCCGGCCCCCCGCTCATCCGCAGCCCGGCCCCCCGCTCATCCGCAGCCCGGCCCCCCGCTCATTCCGCAGCCCGGCCCCCCGCTCATCCGCAGCCCGGCCCCCCGCTCATCCGCAGCCCGGCCCCCCGCTCATCCGCAGCCCGGCCCCCCCGCTCATCCGCAGCCCGGCCCCCCGCTCATCCGCAGCCCGGCCCCCCGCTCATCCGCCGCCCGGCCCCCCGCTTATCCACCGCCCCGATCGCCACCGCTCTGATCGCCCCCGCCGCGAGCATACGTTACCTGCTCCACGTAGCAGGTCTTCGAAGTCCCCGGCTCCCCTCTTCAGTGCATTGATTGGCTGAAGAGGGGAGCCGGGAATTTCAAACGGCTCCTCTTCAGCCAATCAGTGCTCGTCTTCAGCCCTGATTGGTTTGCAATTCCCGGCTCTTCTCTTCAGCCAATCAATGCAAGGCAGCACTGATTGGCTGAAGAGGAGCTGTTTGAAATCAGTGCTGCCGTGCATTGATTGGCTGAAGAGGGGAGCCGGGAATTTCAAACAGCTCCTCTTCAGCCAATCAGTGGTGAAGAGGAGCACTGATTGGCTGAAGAGGGGAGTCAGGGATTTCGAAGACCTGCTACGCAGAGCAGGTAACGTATGCTGGGTGGGGGGGGGGGGGGGTATTGGAGCGGCGGCGATCAGAGCAGCGGCGGGGGTGGCGATCGAGCCAGCGCAGGGGGCTGCGGATGAGCGGGTGGCCGGACTTTCATGCGACGACTGTTTACACGGAACGATCAGCGAATTTTTTGCGAACGACTATTTGATAACATATTGAAAGATCAAAATGAACGACTTCTCGTTTGATCGTTCGCTGCGTTTACACGTACGATTATCGTTCGAATTCGATCGTTATCGCGCAAATTCGCACGATAATCGTTACGTGTAAACGCACCTTTATGCTAGGTTCTTTTTTTGCCCATTTGATGGCTGTCTTTGTGGACGCCCATCATTTTGAGGTCAAATACTGATGTTATTTCAAAATAACGAATGTTAATTTTAAAATTAATGGGCATTATTTGACCTCAAAATGATGGACGTCCCCAAAGACGGCCATCGAACGTCAAAAAAAAGGCGTGAACCTAGCCTTGCCCTGTCGCCACCAAACCTTGAGGGAGACAATTGTTTTTCTCGTCTGTTGTTCCATACTTCTCAGCTATGATGCAGCTTGTGGTGTGTAGTAAACGAATAGCACTGCATTTAAGAGGTGATTCTCTTTTTCTTTAATCCGCGTGACCCTGGTTTTGGGTTTCACCTTGCTTTTGTGATCTGCATGTCCCAGGAATAATAAAATCCTTTCAGTTCTCTCCCATCCTGTTATTTAATACAGTGGTGCTGCTTACACACCAGGCCGCTTATCTCTTCAGAGACTGCATAGTTTAGCTGGCACAAAGCCTACCACTCTGCAAACAAGCAGCACTCTTCCTGAGGTCAAAGGACAAAGAACTGTGTGTGTTTATAAAATATGCAGTAAATGCTATACGATTTCCTTATGCTGACTTAACTGGCGTGCTTGGGATAGTGCTTCTGCTTGGGGTTTCTGTAGCGGTCACGCCACATATTCTAGTGCAACTAATGCTGCACTTATATGAAAACTTAAGGATAGCATTTCCAGATATGTTCTGTTAAGGGTCACCCCTCAGAAACGCATTTGTTGTAAGAATATGAAGGTTATTGTCTGCTGTTCTGTATACTAGATCTTTTGTCTTTGTGAATGCTTTACATATATTTATATAGAGTGACACTAGTGAAATGTGAGCAAGGCCGAAGGGAGCCAGCATACAGTATGCTCTATAAATTATGCACTGTCAACATACGGACGGCTGTGCTTGCCTTATGACATGCTTAAGACCTGTATTGGAAGCAAGTGCAGGATGTTCAGCATTTTTATCAGGTGTGATAAAAGATCAGCATTTTCCGTCTTTGGTGTGGCTGCTTTGTCACCTGGCACTGGCTAATTCATAGGATATACTAAAAAGGCACTGCCACAATATTATTATTATATTTTTTTTTCAGAAATCAACAGGGGTTGGGAACATAAGCATTTCTGCAGTATTCAATATTTTTTTTAAAGTTTGCTATGTTTAAATCAATGTTATACATACGGTCACTAAATATCTCCCTTCACTGCACATGTGTACAGCAGCTGCATGTCCACATTCAGTAGCAGAGAATCCTAGGGGTTCTTGCATTCTCCTTTGAAATAAAGAAAAAAACTCACTACAGATATATCTTTAATAGAGATGAGCAAACCGGGTTCGGGTTCGAGTCCATCTGAACCCGAACGATCGGCATTTGATTAGCAGGGGCTGCTGAACTTGGATAAAGCTCCAAGGTGGTTTGGAAATTATGGATACAGCCAATGACTATATCCATGTTTTCCACATAGCCTTAGGGCCTAATCCAACTTCAGCAGCCCCCGCTAATCAAATGCCGAACGATCGGGTTCAGATGGAATCGTACTTGCTCCAGGTTCGCTCATCTCTAATCTTTAACAGTGTTTTTTGTGAAGTAAGAGAAAATACCAGAACTCTATTTCCATTACCTAAACAAGAAGGGTTATTTGAGGTTATTTTTTTACAGTGGACAGAGTAAGTGGTTGGGAAATGAACATATTATTGTGAATTTATGTGAAATACCATTAGCAAAATGGTATTTTGTATGAAATTGAGTCAAGTTCACTGCAATTTTCTATTGTATTTTCACATCTACTCATTATTTATTCTCTAGGCTATTAAAATAATATAGAAATAACATTTACTTTAATCTTCATTAAAGAATAGTTTTAGCGACTCAAAACATTGGTGGCTATTGAGATGGTAAAGTAAAACTGTCCCATGGAGCCCCTTTCATCTTTTAACAAATATAGACAAAGCAATTTAACGATTACCGATAAACAATCACAAATGAGAGCTCTGTTAAATTATTCACCATATTACATAGAACGATAGTTTTTAGGTACTATGATGATGTTTACTCCATCTGATTCCAGCAAAAGAGTGAACGATGTGAAATTACACTTAAACGATTAGCCAACGACTAAAGGTGCGTTTACACGTAACGATTATCGTGCGAATTTGCGCGATAACGATCGAATTCGAACGATAATCGTACATGTAAGCGAACGATCAAACAACAAACGAGAAATTGTTTATTTTGATCTTTAAACATGTTCTCAAATAGTCGTTCATCGTTCGCAAAAAATTAGCAAATTGTTCCGTGTAAACAGTCGTTCGCCGATTTAGGCAATGTGTGAGATAGGCTTAAGTGATCGCAAAGCGAATTTTCCGTACGATATATCGTTCCGTCTAAACGCTGATCGTTTTGAAAAAAAAAATCGTTACTCCAGCATTGTTAATTGTACGATTGGGCCAATTATCGTTTCATGTAAACGCACCTTTACAATGATTTTGGTATCAGCACAAATCACCGACACATGATGGACTTCTCATTGGTCGTTTGATCATTTACACAAAACGATTATTTAAATTTGAACAATATAAGGATTTTTTGCATGATAATGGTTCTGCGTAATAAGGAGTTTTGTCCAATAAGTGGCTGATTTTTTTTCCTATCAGAAGGAGGGCCACTCTTATTGTATTAGGTATTGCTTCCCTTTACCATTTAAAGGGGTACTCTGGAGAAAAAAAATTGTTTTAAATCAACTGGTTTCAGAAAGTTATATAGATTTGTAAATTACTTCTATTAAAAAAAAAAAAGAAGAAAACCCGTAGTGTAGACATACAACACTGAGCTGGTTGGGGATGTCACTGTCCATGAACACCTGGGTAATAGTGACCACAATATAGTGACTTTTAGCTTAAAGTGTAGAAAAGAAAAACATGTTGGGAGGGCAAAAACTCTTAATTTTAAAAGGGCCAATTTTCCTGGGTTAAGGGCAGAACTTCAGGGCATAGACTGGGAGCGGCTGCTGTCACATACGGATACAGCTAATAGATGGGAAATCTTCAAATCCACATTAAATAACTGTACTGCCAAATATATTCCTATGGGTAACAAATATAAACGGTTAAAATCCAATCCCACATGGCTTACAACCGAGGTTAGAAGGGCTATAAATGAGAAAAAAGGGGCATTCAAAAAATATAAATCAGAGGGGTCAGCTGTAGCATTTAAACATTACAAAGAAGTCAACAAAACCTGTAAAAATGTAATAAAAGCAGCAAAAAATTCACAATGAAAGGCAGGTAGCTATAGAAAGCAAAAGAAACCCCAAAAATTCTTCAAATATATTAATGCAAAAAAACCAAGGTCAGAGCATGTAGGACCCCTAAATAATGGCGACGGGGAATTAATAACTGGGGATCAGGAGAAAGCTGAGTTACTTAATGGGTTCTTCAGTTCTGTATATACAAAAGAGGATGGAGCTGTGGTGGGTGGGGCCAGTACTGAGGTGGGTGGGGCCAGTGCTGCTAACACATGTAATGTACTGAACTGGTTTACTATAGATATGGTCCAAGATAAATTAAACAAACTTAATGTAACCAAAGCTCCAGGGCCTGATGGATTGCACCCCAGAGTTCTTAGGGAACTCAGTTCTGTAATTTCACTACCCTTGTATGAAATATTCCGTGATTCTTTGCTTACTGGTATTGTGCCGAGGGACTGGCGTAAGGCAAATGTAATGCCGATCTTCAAAAAGGGCTCTCGAACTTCCCCAGGTAACTATAGACCCGTAAGCTTAACGTCCATTGTGGGGAAACTATTTGAGGGGCTTATAAGGGACTACATCCAGGAGTGTGTAGTGGCTAATAGTATTATAGGTGATAACCAGCATGGTTTTACTAAGGACAGAAGCTGTCAAACCAACCTAATATGTTTCTATGAAGAGGTAAGTAGAAGCCTGGATGGCGGCGCGGCTGTGGATATAGTGTACCTGGATTTTGCAAAAGCGTTTGACACAGTTCCTCATGGACGTCTGATGGGTATGGAAAATTTAATGTGTAACTGGATTGAAAACTGGCTTAATAATCGTACCCAGAGAGTGGTGGTCAATGATTCCTACTCCGAATGGTCCCCGGTAATAAGTGGTGTACCCCAAGGGTCAGTACTGGGCCCTCTTCTGTTTAACTTGTTTATTAATGATATTGAGAATGGAATTAACAGCAATGTTTCTATCTTTGCAGATGACACCAAGCTTTGTAGTACAGTACAGTCTATGGAGGATGTGCAGATGTTACAGGATGACTTAGACTCACTGAGTGTTTGGGCGTCCACTTGGCAAATGAGGTTCAATGTGGATAAATGTAAAGTTTATGCACCTGGGTACTAATAACCCGCATGCATCATATGTCCTAGGGGGAGTTATTCTGGGAGAGTCACTGATGGAGAAGGATCTGGGTGTACTTGTAGATAATAGACTACAGAACAGCACACAATGTCAGTCAGCTGCTTCTAAGGCCAGCAGGATATTGTCATGCATTAAAACAGGCATGGACTCTCGGGACAGGGATATAATATTACCGCTTTATAAAGCTTTGGTGCGGCCTCATCTGGAGTATGCCGTCCAGTTTTGGAACCCGATTCATAAAAAGGATGTTCTAGAGCTGGAGAGGGTACAAAGACGGGCAACTAAACTAATAAGGGGAATGGAGCATCTTAGTTATGAGGAGAGATTAAAAGAATTACATTTGTTTAGTCTGGAGAAGAGACGTTTAAGGGGAGATATGATTAACTTATTTAAATATATAAATGGCCCCTACAAGAGATATGGGGAAAAGATGTTCCAGGTAAAACCCCCTCAAAGGACAAGAGGGCATTGCCTCCGCCTGGAGAAAAAAAGGTTCAATCTCCGGAGGCGACAAGCCTTCTTTACCATGAGACCTGTGAATCTGTGGAACAGTCTACCACAGGATCTGGTCACAGCAAAAACAGTAGAGGGCTTCAAAACCGGCCTAGACAAGTTCTTAGACCAAAATAATATAAATGCATATGTATAGAACATATCACCCCTCCCCCTTCCCTGTATCCATCCCCTCCTTGGTTGAACTTGATGGACATGTGTCTTTTTTCAACCGTATTAACTATGTAACTATGTAACACTTTTGTGTAATTATTGACATTATTCTTTTAGGGTCCAGGTTCTTCTTCCAACAGACCCCACAACAGACTGCATACTGCACTTCATCATTTGCAGTTATGTAAAATGTGGACAAGTGGACTAGAGTTATCTAGGATTAGAAAAAATAGCTTTCTTCCAAAATCCGCACCACACCTGTCCATACATTATGTGTAGTATTACAACACTGCTCTGTTCATTTCTATGGAATCATTTCTGGAAGAAAGCAGTTACGCTTTTCTAAGGAGGTATAAGCACGAAAGTACTCTCCAGCTCGCTTGATTACTTTTAAACCTTTATTGTATAATGTTTAAAAGGCCTTTTAAACATTATACAATAAAGGTTTAAAAGTAATCAAGCGAGCTGGAGAGTACTTTCGTGCTTATACCTTGTTGGATGCCCTTGGGTCCGGGGGTTTTTTCTCGCGTGCTCGTGGAGAGGCATACAGCCATAATAAGAACACCACATTCCATCTAAAGGGACTTTTTTGTTGTGAGTGCTGACCATTCTTCGTTTTTTGCATACGCTTTTCTAATCCTGGGTACCTATTTAACAAGATCAGCTAAGGTGGAAGTTGTGACATAGTTTTGTCTGATGATATCCAGTGGGGCTTGCTGTGTATTGGGTTTTTGGAAACTTCATATAGCTATATGGCTGTAGAAATATACGTATGATTTTAATTAGAGATGAGCGAACCTTGAGCATGCTCGAGTCGATCCGAACCCGAACTTTCGGCATTTGATTAGCGGTGGCTGCTGAACTTGGATAAAGCCCTAAGGCTATGTGGAAATCATGGATATAGTCATTGGCTGTATCCATGTTTTCCAGACAACCTTAGAGCTTTATCCAACTGCAGCAGCCGCCACTAATCAAATACCGAACGTTCGGGTTCGGATCATCTCTAATTTGTATGCCTTTGTTGATCAAGTTTGGCACCATATTAATTGCTCCCTATAGTCTATGCAGTAATACTGCAGCACTTGTAGTGTTGAATTTATGGGGTAAATACAGTTTATTTCATTACATATAATGTATATAAATATATATATATATATATATATATAATGTATGTGTGTATATATATATATATATATATATATATATATATATATATATATATATATATATATATATATAAAAATTTTCGTAACTACTGGGAACACCTTGAGGGTACAAACCCACACACCGTATACGCAGCAGATACGCAACAAATACGCAGCAGATTTGATGGTGCAGATTTGATGCTGTGTTCAGTTATTTAGATCTAATCTGCTGCGTGTTTGCTGTGTATTTGCTGCGTATCGCAGCAGTAAATACGCTGCGTATACGGTGTGTGGGTTTATACCCTCAAGAAGCTTAGCAAAGTGCCTGAAAGCTGCAAAAAATAAATAAATCGGGTCTAATTTGGTTTCTATTATATTTGCACATTGTATTGTACTGATATATTTTTCAATGTTCAGTAATATCATACTTTGTGCATTATTTGTGTAAATGGCTTTTCATTGTTTTCCATTTTGTAGCTCTACGTCTTCCTGCACGGTTATGATATTGTTCTCTGTTCTATACTGCATTTGTTCCAGTCCCCGGTCTTGGGTTGATGTAATAGCCGTGGTTGTCTCAGTACTGTTGTAATGAGATTTTCTGTGGCTTGTCAGCCCTGAGGCGGCCAGATTGAAGGATGAACTTTATATGTAGACAGGAAATTGTCTCCAGTCCAGACACTGGTGTTCGGTGTGCTGATGTGCACATAACATGCGCAGTGCACTGAGACAAGCCGCTTCCAAGCAATTGAACAGACAACAACAAATGAACTTTGTTTATCTCCAAAGGTAAAGACCTGCAGACACTGTCATGCACTGTACACTGCGGCCCCAGCCCCTAGTATTTATTGTGCAGAGGGAAGGGGTCACATAGTCTCCTGTAAATTGCTTATTGGAATTATTTCATTGGGTGATTTTAGGTTTGAAGGATTCTCATATTACATGGTGCATGGAATAAGGGTTTGCTACAATGAATTGTTACTATTAATACATGGAGATCCTCTCCATTGTTGCGTACATGCAGCAAATACCGAGTTTCAGTGTCCTTGGTTGCCCTTACAAAAAAAATCCATTCAGCTGTTCTTGTGACAGATAATATAGTTATAACATCTCACGAAGAAGGTACAGTTCTTTTACACAGAGATTTATCTGACAGATTTTGAAGCCAAAGCCAGGAACAGACTATAAACAGAGAACGGGTCATAAAGGAAAGACTGAGCTTTCTCCTCTTCTCATATCCGTTCCTGGATTTGGCTTTAAAAATCTGTCAGATAAATCTCTCTATGTAAAAGCACCCTTAGTCCAGCCTTGAAAAGCATGGACGAAATAAAAATTCTGCGTTACCAATGTTTTTGGAGGAGACACTACACCCAAACCAAAGCCTCCTGGACTCCTCCTTGCTTTCTCTACTGTCATTACAGCTTCCTGTACAAGTTATGCAGCAACACATCCTCCTCTACTGTATTTCTGCATAAAGTTGGAGTTTTTCTCCCGAGAATGGATTAGTTTATAGGAAATAATTCTGAGGGTCCGTTCACATATAGTGAAAATCCGCTGCGAGTTCTTCAGGCAGAGCACTGTTTGAAAATAAAAAAAAAATTCTGCTGCGAGTATGTAAACCTGTTGAAACTGACAGTACGGGGAATTGCAGTGGATTTCACAGCAAACTCGCTATGTGAAATCTGCTGCAATTCCGTTGTATGTGAACCCATCCTAAAGCCCCTATTACATGGCGCTCGCTTGATCCTCGTTCCCCGCTCGCTGCCGGCGCTGAGGGGGGCTGCCCAGGTGATCGCTTTATCACCCAGGCAGCCCATAGCAGATGGCATCGGTCTGCTGCTGCTGCTCCTATTCCACAGGGTGATGGCAGCATATTGCGGCTATCTAGGTCATTTGTCTTTCAAAATTGTTGTCTTCTATTACGTGAGACAATTATTGGCCGTAACGGCCGATAATCGTTTTGTGTAATAAGGCCTTAAGTCTATGGTTACACACTGCTCAGTATTTTGGTCAGTATTTTTACAACAAAAACCAGGAGTGGATTGAAAACACAGAAACTCTATGTTCACACACTGCTGAAATTATGTGGATGGCCGTCATTTAATGGCAAATATAGGCCGTTATTTCAGAACTATGTAGGACAGTGTGTAAACATAGCCTTTCTGAGTTTTCCGTCTACTCCTGGTTTTGGTTGCATATTACTGACCAAAATACTGTGTGTGGACATGACCTAAACATGCAGGACTAAAGAATGACCATATTGTCATTCAGAATTCTGGAAAAGCTGGGTTACCGGCTCTGAGTAATAAGTGCTTTTTTTTTTTTTTTTTTTTTTTTTTTTTTTTTTTTTACACAGTTCTTTGCAAAAGAAAATAATACCACACAAGTTCCATTTCACTTCTTATATTTTCTAAGCAGCTTTTTAGGTTTCGCTCATACGGAGTAAAACTGGGGAATTTGCCGCCGCTGAATCCTGCCAGCCTCCCTGTCATAGTGACAGTCTATGGGAGGCTCGCGCACCTCCTCTCTCAGCGCTGAAGAATGGGCATGTTTGTTCTACAGCACAGAGAGAGGAGGCGCGTGAGCCTCCCATAGACTGTCACTATGACAGGGAGGCTGGCGGGATTCCGCAGCGGAGAATGCCCCAGTTTTACTCCATGTGAACAGAGCTTTACAGTTTCGTTACTAATATTTTAATTCACATTTTATATTTTAATGTGCCTCATAACACTCCAGCAAGTAGTTGGTTTGTCATTGAAAAGATGTCAATTTTTTGTTCTTTTGACCTCTGCACATCGCTATCCCTAGACCGTATTGATATATTGGAAAGAAAGATTAATTGTATATTGGCAAAGTGTGCATTTTCTAATTTTTTAAAGCAAGGTGACTTTCTTTTGGTGAGTTAAAGGTGAATCATTTGCTTGTGTATTTGGGATTTTTGTAAAAGATTTCCTGATATACTTGTGTTACCAGAATTACATTTTAACCAGTGCTACACTAGGCATTTTTGTAAATTTAAAAGATTGATTTTAACCATCAAGCTACAGCTGCAGTCCAAAGCAGTATAGTGATTTATGTGCAGTTATGTGGCCTACATCTGTAACTCAGTGTCTAAAATCCGTCGTGTAGCACTACAAATTGCAGTGTAGCCCCTGGCCTAGCATGAGCAGTCACATAATAAAGAAGGGTAGCTGTGAGCCTTCAGACTTATCCACAGTATACAAATGGGACTTCCTGGGGCAGTACTATATCTCTACATAACACAGATATAGTCTTCTGCTCTTCCATCCATCCTGAAGAATCTAGGTGTACCCTCCCTCCATGATGTCTTTCAGGAGTATTCTGTCAGATTATAAGCAATTCTCCACTGTCCCAACATGACATGGTTCTAACTATGTAGCTGATGTCCCCTGAGTTTACAATGTGCAGTCTAAATCATTGTGTTCTATACTTTTATTATGGTTCAGTACAGTGTTAGTAAAACACCAAGCATGATTGTAAATTGGGAAGGATAACAGATAATCTCTGTATTAGGAGCAGATACTATTTGTATAGGTAAGCTTTCCCACATGCTGCTTTGTATCTGTAATCATACCATCTACATAGTAACAGATGATGCCAATACAATAAAGTGCAGCTGTCTAATTTACCAGCATTATGTTTGGTCCAGGCCTGTGAGCTGCACATCTGCCCTAGATTAATTACCACTAACTTCGAGCCTCTTCCAACATGGAAAAGTGTGTGCTCCATCTGGGACGGTCCCTACATGCTTCACATTCAATCCCGCAATTAGGTTATCTGATAGGAAATGAAGCTTATATTATTAGACGCATTTAGTGTTTTCTTATCAAGGGATTAGAGCTGGCAGTGGCACATCAAATTGTTCATAATGTCGCTGTCACTGCTGATCACATCATGTTTCGGATGAATTGCTCCTTAGTCATGGTAGGTGAAATTGAACTCTTTTTATTGCTCTTTGTAAAAGGTGGCCTTTAATGTAAATGAAAGTGGTAGCTTTACATAAAGAGAAGGTACATGTGCACTCCTGAGGAAATGCAAGAAGAGCTGAAGAATACTTATTCAAGATGCCAGCATCATCCTGTAGTAGTTCTAAAGCTTCTTGGTGTTTAAACCTTTTTTTTTATTTTTATTTTTGGAAGAAATTTTAATTACACTTTAGGGTCTATTTACACATATAGTATCGCAACTAATTTCACGTTGCCACTTTGGCAGTGATTGGCTGTGATTCTAACGTGTCATTGTCATTTCAAAAAACGTTTGACATGACATAGAGACATGTATCAAATTTCATTTGTATCCAAGTCTGCATAAATACGACGTTTCAACCCCTCCTGGGACCTTTGTCGCGGGGTTGAGGCGTTGTATTTATGTAGACTTGGATACAAATAAAATTTGGAACAACACCTCTGGATGCCGTTGGCTTCTCTTCATACTGGTTACGAATACCCACCCGGGGATTGTGGGTACACCTACGGGCATCCTAACAAGTAATTACTGCTTAAAGGGACCATTGGAACTGCTGAACCCTTTCTTTGCCAGCCTTGATGTCATAGACACGTGAAAAATTTTGATCAGTCCTGGTCTCAGTATTCAGACCCATACTAATCAGGCTCCTCATGTAAGTCTATGGAGCCTGACTCTTTCACTGATACGGAGCAGGGAGCTGACCACACTGCAGTGCTGTCCTCTCCCTGCTCATTCTCACAATCGGTATAGGTCGGAACAATCAGACCCAGACTGATCAAAACTTTTCACAGGTCTCTGACATTTCAAGAAATCTTTAAAAGTCTAATAGAGTCCATAGTGGAGTAAAAGTAACTATAGTGCTGCTGTAATGTTAAAATAAAAAAAAGCCATGCTTATCAGTCTATGCTCTGCCCCCTACAAAGTCTCCAGGTCCCCACTTAGTGACAGTGGCTCACAGCCAGAGATTGGCCAAGCAGGCTGTCGGTAAGCCAGGGACAGGAGACGCTGCTTAAGAATATCTGGTGTAAACTTATTTTTTTTTTTTTAACATTACAGCAACACTATATAGTCACAGGTTTATGGAAAATCCATGCGTAAATGGAGTCATATAGACTTTTAAGGGTGCGTTCACATCTACAGGATCCGCTGCAGATCTGCAGCAGATTCGCAGCAGATTTGATGGTGCAGATTTGAGGCTGTGTTCAGTTATTTGAATGAAATCTGGTGCGGATCCGCAGCAGAAAATCAGCTGCGGATGCGGTAAGTGTGAACGTACCCTAATAGTAATCAGTATTGCAGTGGATTTCACTAAAGAAGCTTGCATTGTGAAATCCACTTAAGGGTAGCTTCACACGTACCGTATCGCTGCGTTTTTAACGCTGCGTCTTTAACGCTGCGTTTTTGCTGTGTTTTTTACATGCGCGTTTTGATTTTCACATGATTTTCATGTGAAAATCAAAACTCGCATGTAAAAGACGCACCGTTAAAGATGCACCGTTAAAGACGCAGCGATACGGTACGTGTGAAGCTACCCTAAATACGATACATGTGAATGGACCCTAAAGGGGCATTACCATTTAGCATTCTAACATACTTATACTTCTAAGGTTCATCAAGTTAAATATGTTTGCAAATACATTCATTTAGCAAACTTGACTTATATACTTCATCTTTCTCTCCTATTGTTGACCTTTCCTTGTCGAGGCTACCAACCACCACTCTGCCATAAAAGTAGTGAGTGGTATATACACAGCTGAAATGTGGTAATTTTTTCTGGCTTGTAGAGTTTTGCTTAAGCAGTACCTGTATTTGAAAGGTAATTATCACTTCGGGACTGGAGCAGGATACACTTACAATGGAGTCTACTGCACTTCTGGGAATTCCGTCCTTCGCTGTCAACAGAGGAGGAGCGCGCCTTCAAGATTTTTTTTGTGTATCCTGCTGCAGTCGTGAAGGATGGGTACACATTAAAAAGGGAGGGCAAAAAGTTTACTCTCTACTAAAATGTGCTGATTGTTCCCCACTTCTGCTATTTACACTGCTGCAGCAATGATGTGTTGTCTTAAAATATGACCGCAGCAGCCAATCACTGCCTGTTACACAGACATGAAGGGTTCCTGAACGGTGTTACTTAATATTAAATCCTATTATTATGTTTTGTTGGGTTTTGTTTTAGATATATGTGACATTTGCATATACAAGCACTAGTATGCTTTTGTAAACATTGGACTTACTATGTGATAAATACCTTTTTTGGTGTAAAAAATTATTTGCAAAAAATAAAAAAAATTGCATCCTTCTGTGGGGTTTATGCCATCCTAGCCAAGTGCTCAAGTGCGTGATCTTTGTGCCAAAGGGGGCCATGCCTCCAGGACCTGGCAGATTTACTGTAGCTCTCACCAGTATTTTGCTCAGAGCTAGTGTAGATTTATACATGCAGCACATGGGCAGCAGCTGCAGTGCAGATACATGAAGAGGAGCATGTCTCCAATCCAACAGCAGTGGGAGTTTACCAAAGACCTCGCTTTTAAATGCTCGTCTTAGTAAATTCCCTAAAACATTTCTTGTGGTTGTACTGTTGATTATATAAGTTGTTCTCTTGTGTAACATAGTTACAAATAGAAGATGCCTTTTTTCATTAAAATTCTGAATAAGCTTCACTTTGTGATCATGTAGACTTTGCACTTGATCATCTGACCTTTATTTCATAGTATTAAGGGGGTTATCCAGCGAAAATCCTCTTCATTCAAATCAACTGATTTCAGAAAGTTATATAGTTGTGTAATGCTGCGTTTACACGAAACGATTATCATTTGCGATAACTATCGCATTTGAGCGATAATCTGCTCGTGTAAACACAGTAAACGATCAAACGACGAGCGAGAAATTGTTCATTTTGATCTTTTAACATGTTCTCAAATTGTTTTTTCGAACGATTTTTTAAATGATTTATTCGTCTAAACGCTGATCGTTATAAAAACCAAATTGTTGCTTCAAAAACGTTAAACGATCGATTGGGCGAATTATCGCTTTGTGTTAACGCAGCATAATTTACTTCTATTTAAAAATCTGAAGTCCTACTTATCAGCTGCTGTATGTCCCGCATAAAGTGCTGTTTTCTTTTCAGTCCTACACGGTGCTTTCGACTGACATCTCTGTCTGACACAGGAACTGTCCAGAGCAGCAGTAAATTCCCATAGATAACCTTTCCTGCTCTGGACAGAGTCCCTGTCTGGAACAGAGAACTGAGCAGAGAGCACTGTGGCAGACTGAAAATAAAACAAACACTTCATGCAGGACATGCAGCAGCTGATAAGTTTGGGAAGATTTGAGATTTTTATATAGAAGTAAATTACAAATCTATACAACTTTCTGAAACCAGTTTATTTAAAAGAAAACGATTTTTGCTGGATAACCCATTTAAAGCCCTCAGTAACCAGTCAGTGATTACAGAAAGGAAATGAAGTGTACTGAAGTGTCTGAATGTGTGGGGTCCCTCAAAGCAAGAGACACTCCTTGTAGCCATTCTCCTTAGCGGTACTACATAAGGGACCTGCATGTAAAGCCAGCATTACCTATTTGTGTACCAGATAAAGCCCTTGGAAGAATTGTTTGTCTAATGGTACTTGTGGTTGTAACTAGTATTAGCTCAGCTTAAAACTGCACAACGCCATCAGTATGTGCTTTTGAAGTAATAATTTACATCTACTTGTGATGCTTCTACCAGGATCCACAGCTGCTACTTCCGTCTCTAATTGGTTTTGAATAGAAAAAACTGTTGCGCTAACTTCTTCTAACAAGTGCTAGCACTGTTTCCACCACTGCTAGTGGAGAGGTAGCCTTTATTTATTTATTTATTTTTAATGTATACAGTGGTGCCTTGGATTACGAGCATAATTCGTTCCGGGACCAAATCACTCTTAAACCAAAGCATATTTTCCCACAAGGAATCATCACAATGTAGACAAATGGTTCCACACCCCAAAAATATATTTTTTTTAAATTCTGAATAACAGGTTAAATGAAACAAATATTTAGAAACAGCTGAATATGTGATAATATAAGTTACTGTACAGTATAGCAATCAGCATGTAGAATATAATGTATCGTAAGTGCATAACAATTAAAAAACAGCAGTAGTTTGTAGATACAGGATGGAACTGCAGATCCAGATAATGCAGTAGTACAGCAGGCTAGAATAGAGAAGCAGGGCTGCTGTCAGGTCTGTGTGGTCACATGACAGCAATGGGGAAGGGGTGTGTGTTCAGCATGGACCAATCAGGAAAAGAGAATCACAGAGCTGTGCATGAGGACAGTGACAGAAACTTTTCTATACAGCAGTGTGAATGGCTGAGTGTGAGTGCAGGCACTTTATAGCAGCAGTGTGTATAGTTTAGTGTGAGTGCAGGCACTTTATAGCAGCAGTGTGTATAGTTTAGTGTGAGTGCAGGCACAATATAGCCGGAATGGTGAGGATGGGAAACACAAGGGCGGACAGAGACTGCAGGGAGCATGAAGCAATGAGCAGGGCAGATATGGGCACATACATGCAGCACTCTCTGCCCGGGAGAGAGGAGCCCCGATTAGCCGGCCGCACCGACACGCAGACAGGAATCTCAGGCAGGAGTCACAGGCAGGAAACCTGGGACCACAATGCTTAGGGTAGCAATGCAGAGGCTCCAGCGGCGGGGTCAGGACAGGAGCAGGGATTTATAGGAAGAGCTTGGTGCATACAGCCAATTAGGAGGGTACTGCCTCTTTAAATCTGTAAGAACTGGCTTGCATATGCCCAAGGAGGAGGGGACCAGAGCAGGACAGAACAGGAGCATGAACAGGTGAGACACCTGGGGGGGCAGCAACCCGGGCCCCTGCACGTGAGCTTCCACATCTGCTAAGATCAGCCGGCAGTGAGAGCGAGTGCGGCTGAGCACGGGATGTCGCCGCCGCCGTGACATGATTCCTTTGTTCCTCTTTTCTGCTGTTCCATTTTAATCATTTTTTTTTATCAACACTATGACGCAGTTTGTAGTGTTTAGGTTTCTTTGACTATGGCCTGCGCCTTTCCTTGCCCGTCTGTGTTAGTAAATTCCTTTAGCTCTGTGTTCTTTTCCTCTCATACTTTAGAAGAAATGTATGACTAAATAGCCAATTGGGTGTTGCTTGTTGGGGCTAAACGTTGTCACTATTAGACTATGTTTAGTCCATTTCCTGAACAAATATATGAAATGTCTGTGTTGGACAATAGTGGCCGCACAAAATGGACGTGTCAGTTTTTTGTGTGGCCGCATGGAATTGCGGCCAAAGTGCATACAGTGTGTATACACTCCAGACAGAATTCCATAGTAATTAAAGCGATCAGCCGTTGTCATTAAATAATGGCTGTTGTTGCAAACCTGCAATAACGTCCGTTGTTTAATGAAAATATATGTTTTTGTAAACATGGCCTAAATCCGACAACCTTTTTAACAGGTTGCCGATGTGTACCTGTGACGTGTGAACTATAGCAAAAAAAAAGTTTCTTTCAAATCAACTGGTGCCAGAGATTTGTAATTTACTTCTATTAAAAAAATCACAAGTCTTCCAGTACTTATCAGCTGCTGAATGTCCTGCGGGAAGTGGTGTATTCCTTCCAGTCTGGAGAGAAGGAGAGGTTTTCTATGGGGATTTGCTTCTGCTCTGGACAATTCCTGTCACAGAGGTAGCAGCAGAGGGCACTGTGTCAGACTGGAAAGAATACATCACTTCCTGTAGGACACACAGCAGCTGATAAGTACTGGAAAAATTGAGATTTTTTTTTTTTAAATAGAAGTAAGTTACAAATCTCTGTACTTTCTGACACCAGTTGATTTGAGCCAACATCTCTTTGCATCTACTGCATGCTCACTGTGTTTTACATTATAAAAAAATATAGTTCTAGCTCTTGTGTGGTCATTTCAGGAAAGAATCTGTCAGGATGTAATGCAGGAGCTCATCTAGACAAGCTTCTCAACTGGTTCTAGTATCATCCAGCAGGATTGAGGCTTCAGCCTGTTATCTGCCCGTTATCTGTAAAACAGGCTATAACTTGGGATAAGAAATACAAGGACAACAAGTCTGGAATCACACTTTTCCCCCTGTGTATATCAGAAAAGTACCCTACATAAATGCTAAGCACCTCCATAGGGATATGTTACATGACCCAACAGAGATTCTTTTTGCCCTCTTGCCGGTGTAGGTCAGTATACTGCATGAATTGAAGTATTGAATAGCATGGTAGACTACGCTATTTCCATTGACATGAAAATCCATTAAACAAATACCATATTAGCCTGTGGGTGAAAGATGCCACTGTAGTGGATATGTCATGCCTTTTCAATATCTTTTCTGAACAGATGCCATTATAGATTTTGGGTGATGGTTCATTATATCAATGCCTAATGGTGCTTTTACACAGAGAGATTTATCTGACAGATTTTTGAAGCCAAAGCCAGGAATGGATTTAAAAAGAGAATAGATCCCAGTCTTAATGACCTATTCTATGTTTGTAGTCTGTTCCTGGCTTTGGCTTCAAAGATCTGTCAGATAAATCTGTCTGTGTAAATGCACCTTAACAGTGGTATCTGGCTTCCATAGGCTACAAGGCAACCACTGGGTGAATGTCATTGCAAATCTCAGTGTATGCATTAAATGGATCCCATATTAGTCTTTGACCAAGGCCACTGGTAGGCATCTGCCACAGCCTCAGTATAGTGTATATATCTGGAGCTTTCCCCAGTGTGTACATATACATTAAAATTGGGGAAGATTTACTAAGACCGGAGGTTTCAGACACTGGTCTCGTAAAATAAAGATTAGTAAATTCCTGTTGGTTTCCAATTTATGCACTTCAGTGGCTGCCCTATGCGCCGTGCCTTGAAATCTTTGCTAACTTCAGGCTAGTAGATTTTAGCTAAAATTTGCATTAGCTCTCTAGCATAAGGTATAGTAAATCTGACTTGTAGGCCACACCGCTTTTCACAGTTTATCCATTTAAATCGGACCTGTCACAGGTTTAAAATAGTTAAATTATGTGCATTGTTGTATAGGGCTGCTTGGTTTGATTTTACAAACATCTTGCAGGCAAGTTGTAAGATGTGTATAGCTTTTGCATCCAGAAGGAAAAGACCCCTTTGCTTTTGGAACTTATTTCCATATTAATTAAAAAAAAACTCCAGGTAGAGGTAAAAAAGAAAATAACCTTCTGCCGAAGCATAAAGCATTACTTTCCTTTCTATCCCAGTTTTGAGACTACCAAAAATCCATTTGTTTTGGGGGGTTTTGTTCTGTTTTGTGTTTGTACACTTCCTGGTTTATCAGTTGTACACAGTACTACAGGTTCCAGAATGCAATGCTTTCCCTCAGCTGCTCATCACAGTCCTCCACCCTGCCTATTCCCCGCCCAAATCTATTGCAGAACATCTAGGCTGGGTTTACACATTGCAGTTTCATTTTGTTACTGAATTATTTGCAGTAATTTATTATTTCACAACACACAGTTACTACCTGTGACACCACACAGCACAATGTATTCTCTACCTGTAACACCACACAGCTCGCTGTATTCTCTACCTGTGACACCACACAGCACAATGTATTCTCTACCTGTAACACCACACAGCTCGCTGTATTCTCTACCTGTGACACCACACAGCACAATGTATTCTCTACCTGTAACACCACACAGCACGCTGTATTCTCTACCTGTAACACCACACAGCACCCTGTATTCTCTACCTGTAACACCACACAGCACGCTGTATTCTCTACCTGTAACACCACACAGCACACTGTATTCTCTACCTGTAACACCACACAGCACGCTGTATTCTCTACCTGTTACACCACACAGCACGCTGTATTCTCTACCTGTTACACCACACAGCACGCTGTATTCTCTACCTGTAACACCACACAGCACGCTGTATTCTCTACCTGTAACACCACACAGCACGCTGTATTCTCTACCTGTAACACCACACAGCACGCTGTATTCTCTACCTGTAACACCACACAGCACGCTGTATTCTCTACCTGTAACACCACACAGCACGCTGTATTCTCTACCTGTAACACCACACAGCACGCTGTATTCTCTACCTGTAACACCACACAGCACGCTGTATTCTCTACCTGTAACACCACACAGCACGCTGTATTCTCTACCTGTAACACCACACAGCACGCTGTATTCTCTACCTGTAACGCCACACAGCACGCTGTATTCTCTACATGTAACACCGATATTGGAATAAAGTAAAGAACTTTTTAAATTTAATTTTAATTTTTTTTTCTTTTCATCTCAACGCACATACAGTATTATGATAGCATCTTTTATCTTTGAGGTTGAGCCCCACAATAAGGACTTTTTCCGATATTATGTTACATGGAATATACTGTTTATTCCTTGTTTTTTAGCAGTGCCGGCTCTGATCCTCTCTGCCGTTTAGCATCATTTAATTGTGTTACTGCATCATTTTTGTGAATACGCTGCAGTACTGCAATGACACACTTTTCTTCCTCTTTAATCTGTAAAAGCAAAGTATGCATGCAATCAGACCTATACAACCACCTAAAACCCTGTGACAGGTCCATTTAAATATAAAAATGGGATTTATGAAATGGACATTAGGTCCATAATATAGTAATACCTCGGTTTTCGAACGCTTTGAAACTCGAACTGCTTGGTATTCGAACAAAAATTTACCCAGTAGTGGTGTTTGGAATTCGAACTTTGCTTGGTTTTCGAACGTTTTCCGAACGTTTTTGCGAGCGTGGATGGTGGGTTGTACCTGGTGAGTTAATCAGTGGTGAGGCTTCACATACAGTACAGTGCTGTATAAGACTGCTGGAGTGCATATACAGTGCAGTAGTAGTACAGGCAGTGCACCACCATCTCCCATACATCACAGTGCTTGGATGGGGGGGACGCTATACAGTAAAGGATGGGTGAGGAGTTGGTGACTACTGTACTACAATTGCTGGTAATGATGAACATTTCTTATGTTTAATGTCCTGTACAGTATAGTGCTGTTCTGTAGTGTACTGTAGTGATTATACTGAGCACTTATCAGTGTAATAAATGAGTATTGTAGGTAATTATTGGTGGCTGCTGGAACCAATTAATCACATTTACATTATTTCCTATGGGAAGACACTGCTCGGTTTTCAAACTGCTTGGTTCTCAAACTGCTCTCCGGAACCAATTAAGTTCGAGAACCGAGGTATCACTGTAATAGGAATAATTTATAGGAACCAAACAATTTATTAATGTATGCATTCTAAAATTTTGCAGCCAGTGTGTTGGCAGTCCAATATGATCTCTGCTAAGTCAGACTATGTCCAAGAGGTTTCACCACAACGGCCTCAGCAATTTCTAAATATTTTTAGAGTAGCTTAATGGAATGGCTTTGGGTTGTTTCAGTTTATTTAGGTCAAGCGTGGTCAATACTAATACTAGTTCCATGTTCATAAACTGTCCTCAGAACCCATAACTCTCTTGGTTTAGGACTCAATTCATAGCCTAATAGTATTACAGGTTTTCCTGCAGTTTTTTTTTCCTTGCGTTCCTTTTCGGAGCATGAAAAGAAAATAAATAGGGGATTTGTCCTGACTCATTTACCAAGACAACTTAGCAGATTTTTGCAGCCATTCACTTATTTCTTGGCCTGATTTTTCATTGACTTTCACCAATTGCTAAGAAAAGACCCATGGCTAAAAGTTATTAGTGGCTGTATTGTAAACTTGGCTGCGTTCTTGCTGATCGCTTGTGTTTGTTTGAATTTCTCTTGTTTTCTTGTGTTCTAGCAGCTGTAGTATTCCCAAAAGCCCCAGTCATAACAGAGCGCTTGGAAATGTCAACAGACCGAGCATTATCTGAACACTTACACAACTTTTTACAATTGTCTTTTTCATATTTTGCAGTAATGCTGGTATTGCTTGTAAAGTTTTAGCTTTAAACTGCGGATTTGCCTTAGTATTGTAAAGGTCAGATAAGGACACAAAGGTTGAAATGGCATGTGTTTTATGATGAATATAACCAGAATTCAAATGATGAGTTTGGCACACTATATTTTTTTATTTTGAGAAAAAAAATTCTATCTTGACTTACCTTTTTACCCCAATTTTTCTAGTAAAGAAGTGCTGCCACCATTGTAATCAAAGTTTACCCATGTTCTTCCTTTCTATATAGTCATTGTCATCATTAACTTCTGTATGTGTACATGCAAAGCTACAGTCCATACCTTCATAGATTACAGCCAGATGTGACCACTTTAGATTTTATAGAGGAACAGAAACAAATTACACTTTCCCTTGCACTATTCTGAATATTGCCATTTTTTAAATAGAAAATTTGTTATGCATATATATGTACTAGTCTGAATTAGTTTGTAGACTTAAGAAAGGTCTTGAATCATTTGACTTATTTTAAGTTAATCGGATCTCTTTATTGAGCAGTAGCCAAGCTGTTACATGCATCCCGCATAAGGATGTACATGTGCAAGATGTCATATATTGCACAACTGAACACAGTCCTCCTCTTTTATAAACTTTAAGAATCACTTAAAGTCCAGTTGAGATTCCCCATACCCACCCCCCACCCCAATGGCCAAAACCATACTATCTGTAGCATGTTATCCATTCTTTGCCATGTAATGGGAAATTAGTCCTGTTATTTTAAAACAACGGCCCTTGTTTGAAATAACGGATGTTATTTGGTCATTAAATGGCGGACTTTTCACTCAATTTCAACAGTGTGTGAACATAGCCTTTCTGTGTTTTCGATCCACTCCTGGTTTTGGTTGTAAAATACTGAGCAAAAATACTGTGTGGAAACATAGCGTTAGGGCCAGTTCACACAGAGTAAAATCGGCGGAAATTTTGTGAAGAACTGTCCACCGCGGAATCCAGCCTGCCTCAGTGTGGCACTCTTTCTCTTTGTGAGGGCTTATGCCCCTCTTCTCTCTGTGGCTGTCCGCTTAAAGAGTTGTCATGTTCCCGTAGAGAAACCTTGTCACACTGAGGCGGGCGGGATGCCGCAGTGGAGAGTTCCTCCGATTTTCCTCCCTTTTGAACTGGCCCTTGGGGTCCATTTACACATAAAGGCCCTTCTCCAGATTTGATGGCACAGATTTAAAGCTGTAGGTATTAATGTAACTGAATGATGGAACCCAGCATTAAATCTGCTGCAGATCCTGTATGTGTGAATTGACTTACACTTCAATAATAAAACTGTGACAGCCATTAGATAAGGTTGGATTTTTTTTTTCCGTGTACAAGTACATTCGATAGCATGGTAGCACATATTACATTGAAAAACATCAGCATCCAGCAGAGCTGTTATTAACTTCACAGTGTGCATCCCTTTGTGTCTTCTAAGACAAACAGCAATTTTCAGATCAGTGTGCGGGAAAACACTGAGCGCTTGCCTGCTATCCGCTGGGCATTTCAAATGTCACGGGTAATACTTTAAATGATCGGTTTCAAATATTACAAGCTTGTTGCATTTCCTCAGCTCTCTTTTATATGCATGAGAAAATCATCTTCAACTTTCATAAACCTTTCTGGCGAATAATCTTGCAATTACAACCTTGAGATAGATTAGAGAATTCTCATACAGGTCTATATCTATATAGGTGTATCTCCCGCAAAGATTAAGTTATACATATATATGAAGACCTGCCGGAGTGTGCACTGTGGAGTTTCGGTGCACTTGTATGCCTTTACATAAATCCTGTGACCCTGGGAGTTTTTAGGACCAGCGAGTTAGATGCTGGTCTTGATAAATTCCCTCACCCCCATAGTGACCTCATAGAGACTTATTGTCCCTTTACTGCGCTAATAGGCCCAAAATAACTTGTAATGGAAGCCAGGTCTTCTCGGGAACCAGGACAGGTAAGCACTCATTCATTGTCATAAAAAAAGAGATTTGTCAGTAAATTTGCTGACTAAAATAAATGCAGTGTACGAGAAGGCTTATTGGCCTGACTTATGAGACAACTCTTTTGTTTTTGTTGCTCCAGCACTGAAATAGGAGCATTAGAAATTGTATGCAAACTAGGAGATAAAGGCCACAGGGCATTCCCCCAGCTGCAAAAGCCCAGCAATGTTTGTGCTGGCAATCTAAACAGACACAAAAAGGGGGTCAAACATTGCTGAGCTTTTGTGCTCAGGGGAACACCCTGTGGGCTTTATCTTATTTACGTAAAATGTCTAAAGCTTGTATTGGCAGATTGAAATAAGAGTTACATCTCCTGATTTAGGATAAGAAACCCTATTGTACACTGCTTTTACGAAGACTAATGTTTCAGATGCTAGTCTTTAGCCAAAGTATGATTGCATATTAAGATGCCATCTTGTCTGTTCACCAGAAAAAGAGATATATACATCCACTATTAGCAGGCATAGATTTGTGCCACAATTTACTCCTAATGGCTAGCTGGATCAATGTATTCCCCAATCTGTTTAGTGATTAGCAAGGATACTGTAGCACATGGTTTTTTAAGACTTGCCATTTCTGCTCTTGGAGAGTTTGTGGAATTTGTTTTTGGTACATAGACTGCTTCCATATTGCTGCCAAACTGCTTATTTAGAAAAACAAGCACTACATGAAAATTCCCACATGCCGCATTGTCTGTGCCAGTTGACATATTAAGAAGGGGAATCAGACTTTTTATTTTACACACACTAGAAATCCATTGCAGTTAACAGCTGTGATCTTTTCATAACACCTTTGCAGTGACAAAACAGATGAGCCGTGCTCCTTGTTGTGCGGGGGAGGAAAGCATTTCGGTATATTAGGTGTTTGCTTGTATGCAGATGATTGGTGTTTGCTTAAGCTCTCGAACACAGAGTAATGTAAGATGGCCAAGGTGGCCTGTGGTTTGTGTTGCTGGGATCTCTTCCTACTGGGCCCCCTACTTCATTTTTTATGCTATAATTAATCTTGTGTACCTTGTATTGTTAATGTTTAAAGCCCCTTTACTCACACTTACTTTATACTGCTCAGCAAGAACCAAGGCTTTTGCTATGATTAAATGTATGTTTCTCAGACTGTAGATGCTGATTATAAGGAAACACAAAGCCACTGCCATTAATGATAATGGATTTATTGAGAAGCAGTGCGTCATACCTCATTCATCTTGGCATTTTAGCTTCTGTGGTTTTTAGTTGACATCCCCTTATAAAAATCCCCCCCATTCTTGCTCACAAGGTACAGGTACATTGGGAGCAAATTCCAAACGCTTTGTTTTTTTACCTTGTTTTCTGGCGTGAGTTTATTGTCTGCATCATGGTGAACTTGGCATTTGATCTGAGGATTCATATTTGTTTGCTTTATTTTGCAGAGATAAGAGCTCAGCTGGTTGAGCAACAGAAATGCTTGGAGCAACAAACAGAGATGAGAGTCCAGCTCCTTCAGGACCTCCAGGACTTCTTCCGCAAGAAATCTGAAATCGAGATGGAGTATTCCCGGAATTTGGAAAAACTTGCAGAGAGATTTATGGCTAAGACCAGAAGCACAAAAGATCACCAGCAATATAAGTAATAATTGTACTTTTTAATAGTTCTTATGGACTAGGGATGCTACTTTCAGATGTTGCTTAATTGTTTTTTAATTTTTCATGCCTTCAACATTTTTCCTGTGGATCGATGCTTTTGGCCTTTGTTGACCTCCTATGTTTCAGTAACTACTTGCATTCCTCATGAGCTAATGGTTCTGAAACATCTTTTCTTATAGTTCTGTTATGCTGTCCTTATGCTGTTATTCTTACTACAATGGCTAAATAGCCAACTGGGCATTACCTGGGTGATCTTTTTAATGGCATTGTCAGCTTTGATTGGATCAGGAGCGTTGCTAGGGTCCTAAAACATCCGGGGCCCAGGCCCTCTGAGTGCCATCATAAGCGGTTAGTGAAGGAGCCCAGTGCAGAAGCCCAGCTCTATTGCCGCCACTCATAATAACTGCGGCTAAGCAGACACAGACAGCTTCTTCACAGCTCCCCCTGTGCACACAGCCTCTGGGAGGTCTGCCCTATCTCCTATCCTCTAGGCCAGTGTTTCCCAACCTTTTCTACCTCGGGGAACTCCTACCAGATAAAGTTCTACAAAATGCAAAAACCTCATTCAATGACTCACAGGTCACGCATCACGCACACACACTACCCCACCAGTGTGCCTCCCATATAGTAATACCCCCTCTGCTGTGCCTCTTATATAGTAAAAATGGTCCTGCTGTAAATACCATAGTAATAAAGTTCTCCTGCCTGCCTGCAATTAACCGACGCCATCCACCCACACTACCCCACCTGACCCCCCTCCACATACACACTATCCCATTTGACCCACCACACATACTACCCCACCTGACCCCCCCCCCCCACACACACACACACACACTACCCCACCTGACCCCCTCACACACATTATCCCACCTGATCCCCCTCACACACATTATCCCACCTGATCCCCCCACACACTATTTTATGCATCAAGATAGCACCATTCACCTCCGCTTCGCTCCCCTGCCTCCCTCATGCTTCTCTCCCCTGTTTCTCTCTCCCATGCTTTTTTCTTCTGTTTCTCTCCCCATGCTTTTCTCCCTGCTTATCTCCGCCATGCTTTTCTCCACGTGCTTCTCCCCCATATGCTTTTCCTCCGAGATAGTCGCGGCTGCTGCTGTCCGCCTCCCCTACTGGCCGCCCGTAGCGCCCGGATGTGCTCCTACAACTTAATCAGCTCGGAGCGGGAGCGTGGGGTCGCTGCGGCGGGCTGTGGTGCATGCGTTGATTGGATGCGCGCACCACGGCTCGGGCGGGCGGCCAGTAGGTCAGGCGGACAGCAGCAGCAGCGATCTGCAAGCCAGATGCGGCCATCAAAAGAGCCCCGAATAAAACTGCCTAGCGACGCCAATGGATTGGATAGTGCCAGGCAGTGTAAGGACCCCCCCCCCCAACTTATAACACCCAGTGGCTATTTAGCCATACAGTTCTAGAAAAGATAACAGATGAACATAAGATTTTCTAGAATTAATGTTTCATGGAGAAGTATTTATTAAAGCTGGCAAATCTACAAGGGCTCTTTAAGGAGTCTATCCTAGATAGTCTTAAAATTGGAAAAACATTAGCTCTCATTGGCCATATCGAATTCTCTGAAAGGTAAATCTATGCAGATTTGTAGTCCTACAAATGGGGGGGGGGGAGATATATAATTGCACTACACCTTAAGGCATGCCTATATTTGTCACACATTTCTGTGCAACAGCTTATTTTGCTTGTGACTAGTCTTTAGCGGACCTGTCAAAATGTACGAGTTTGGCAACGCTATCCAAACATGAATGCTTGACATTTGATTCCCCACAGCTGAAGAAGTTGGATGCCGCCCTAAGGTCCTGCAAAACCTTGCTAAAGTCATAGGCGATGGTTTGGGTTTGGATTATGTTGCCAAACCTGATTATTTTACCAGGTCCACTCAACACTACTTGTGACTTCTACAAACCACAGACCACTGAAAATGTCCTTCATGCCAAATTTAATTTGCCACTTTGAAGTCCTATTTCTTCACGCAGAAGCCACTTCAGCCCAGACCACACATAGATATGGTCAAGATTAATTCAAATTGTTACACCTAGTATGAAAACTCAGTACATAAAAACTTCATGATAACTAAGGTGCTACTTCTTGACAGAGAAGTGCAGTGTAAATACAATAGAGCTAGTGGGAGAAATGCTGCCTGTAATAAATTCCCCCCAAAGTGGTGGTGAAACTGCTTGGATATATATAAACTCATATTTTGAAACACAAAAGCATGAGACAAAACAACATAAAAAACTTTGCAAGATAAAAGAAAATGGAAAATTTTTAAAAAATGGGAGATGTGACTAATGCTACTTGAAGGCAGGTGCTATGTGTTAAACTTATAGATTGTTAGGTCGTAGTTGGCATGAACGACTTTCTATCCCTGGAAGCTCAGGCTAGGCCAAAGATTATGGCAAAGATTGATTAGCAAATTTTCGCACTAACTGGCATGTGCCAAAAGGAAACCTTAACAGACCAACCATGCTCGACAAGTGGTCGAAATACGTAGTATATGGGCAGCTTAAGCCATGTGACCCTTTGAATACCCAGCTTTGAGTTATGGAATCACATGGGACAAGTGATATTTAGTAAAATGTATTTATATTAGCTACTAGAGCCTCATGGACTCCTATGTAAGTCCAGCCTGCAGCTGTTTTGACATGCCGAGGTTTCCAGAGCGAAAGCAGCATGTTCTGCTGAACAACTTCGGGGCACGGATAATGAGATACGCTGCAAGTTATGTGAAGTGCTCAAGTTTTTCTCTTGTCAACAAATTGTCAGGG